>NC_069714.1:31630814-31753314 GCF_027358585.1 Pangasianodon hypophthalmus
GTAATTTTACAAGCTGTCATTCCGTAAATCTTTATGCTGTAGTCGTGATTGTTGTCATGATCTGCATCTCAAATCACAGACCTTACATTCAAAAGTATTTAATAATCTAGAAAATCCAGAAGGCTGATACACAAACCAGAGCAACCAGAGTGAACGTTGTTGGTGTTATTACGCAATAACAGTCGAGAATAATGCATAAGTGTACGATTTGAGACACAACGTTAGTTTGTTTAGTGGAGGTAGATGGACGGGGAAATTTGTCCATTTTTACTGGTGAACTCCCCTAGTGCAGCGTGTCAGGAGAGTGAAAAGACTAAAATAACATGTATGCATTTAGACAATGCTTGTCTGAATGTAACTTCCAGTAACATTTTAAAATATTAGCACACAAACTCCGTCTTTATTTCTAATATTAGTGAAGTGACTTGTGGCCAAGTATGGTGACTCATACTCGGAATTTGTGCTCAGCATTTAACCCATCCAAGTGCACACACACAGTAGTGAACACACACACACACACACAGTAGTAAACACACACACACTGTGTTCGGTGCCTTGCTCAAGGGTCTCACCTCAGTGGTGGTATTGAGGTGGGAGAGAGCGCTGGTCATTCACTCCCCCTACCTACAATCCCTGCCGGACCTGAGACTCAAACCCACAACCTTCAGGTTCACCTTCGGGCTGCAAGTCCGACTCTCTATCCAAGAGAGAGACAACAAAAGAGGTTTCTCTCACGATCCCATTTGTAAATCAAGTCACCCTACATGGGGGACCCTTCGTTTGGGAACCCCTGGGCTAGTGCTTGACAGCTCTGGGGTAGAAACTGTCTCTCAGTCTCATTGCGCATGCCAGAATAGTCTGGTAGCTCCTTCCAGATGGTAGGGGAGAGGAGGACAGGGGGTGGTTGGAGCGAGCATCATCCCTGGTGATGCTGAGGGCTCTCCCCAGACATCCTCTGACATCATCCTTTATGATAGGCAAAGCTATTCTGATGGTGCTCTGAGCTTTGTGGTCATCCACAGTAGAGTTGCTGTACCAGACTGGGATACAGCTGGTCAATCTGCTCTTCACTGTGTATCTGTAAAAGTTGGTGAGGATCCAGGGGTTTAGATTGATCTTCCTCAGCCTCCTGAGGAAATGTAAGCATTGACGGACCTTTTTGATGAGGGTGGAGGTGTGGAAGGCTCAAGAGAAGTCTTGTGTTATGTGGACCCCAAGGAACTTGAAACTGTAAAATCTTTCTACAGAAGTTCTATTGATGTTGATGGGTCTGTGGGTCGCACTCAGATTCCTGACGTCAACGAGCAGCTCCTTCGTCTTGAAGAGGTTGTGGCCAGGTTGTTCTCATTGCACCTGTTCACCACAGTAGTGTCATCTGAATATTTAATGATGGTGTTTGTCTTATGACTGGCAACACATTTGGGGGTGAACTGGGAGTACAGGAATTGGCTGAAGACAAACTGTGGGGCACCAGCATTCAGGATGAATGTGGTCGAGGTGAGGTGATCCATCCTGATAGACTGAGGTCTGCCAGTGAGGAAATCCAAGACCCAGTTGCATGTGTAGCCATGTAGGCCAAGAGTTTGTTGACCAGCTTCCCGGGGGTAATGATATTAAACGCGAAGTGGGTGGCTGTGGAGATCACATCTTCTGTGGAGTGGTTTGTCCGGTTGGTGAACTGAAGTGGATCAGTGTTGACTGGGATGCTGGCTTTGATGTGTGCCGTCTCTCTGAGCATTATTATCGGGGTGAGTACAACAGGGTGGTGTAGTCATTCAGACAAGTGATGGCAGATTTTTTTGGCACAGGTCTGATTATGGTGGTTTTAAAGTAGGTAGGAATAGTAGCTTGGCACAAAGTTAAAAAAATCCATACAGTCCTGTTGGACAACACTTGTGTTTATGCTCTGAGCACTTGGCCAGGGATTCCATCAGGTCCAGCAGCTTCTCATGTGTTTGCCTTCCTTGGGCATCTCCTCAGGTCAGCCGGGGAAAGGGGACACAATTGGTCCTCAAGGAATGTTGTGGTCCTGCAGTATGGCTCTGGGTTTTTGGCTTCAAAATGTGCATAGAATAGATTGTGTACATATGGAAAAGTGGCATCAAATGTTGACGAGCTGCTGTTTTTGCCTTTGTGTTTTTGCTTCTGTGTTTATTTGTAGGCCTTGCCACATATCACGTGAATCGGATCGACGTGACCTTTAATCCATACTCATCTTAGGTTGTTTCTTGCCACTCTGAGTTTGTCTCTATTCCCAGTTTTAAATGCTGTATCTCAGGCTTGAATGGGGGTGCATACTTCTGTACTGCTGTTCATCCATGGTTTCTGGTTGGGTAAAATCCTTATCTGTTTTTTACTCATGACATCATCAACACATTTACTAACGAAACCAGTGACTGCTGATGCATACTCCTCAAGATCAATGTGAGATCCCTGAGTAGCTTCTTCTTTGAAAATGTCTCAGTCATTTTTTCATTGTTTCAGCTCCCTCAGACCAAACCTCCACAGTTTTCACTGAGGACTTCTCCAGTTTGAGGAGCTGGGTGTATGCAGGCAGCAGGAACAGGGGGATGTGGTCTGATTGTCCAAGGTGGAGATGGGAAATTGCTTTGTAGGCTCTGGGTACATTACTGTAAACATGGTGTAGAATGGGACAGTCAGTTTGACAGTATTTTGACAGTTCTTGGGGAGGACTGATGTATGTTTTGATTGATTAAATGATGCAAACAGCTATGACAATGATGGTTGTAATTTCTCTTGGGAGAAAGAATGGATGGCATTTCATTGTTAAATACTCTAAGTCTAGTGAGCAGTGTTTCTTTTTGCATCTGCGCATGTTGATGTAGATGCATAGTTCCCTCTGTTATTCATGCTGGATGAAGCAGTCCTGAATGATAGCATTCCATCCAGTTGAAAAGTCTGAAATGTTGTCATGGAGTCATGTTTCAGGAAAAACTAAAATGTCAGTAAACAGTAAACAGTTTCTCATTTCTGTCCATGTGGATAGCCTGAGTTGGAGTTCATCCAGTTTGTTTTTATGACATCAGATATCGGCCAGAAAAAAGGCTTAGAAGCATTGATCTGTTAGGCTAAGCTTTTTTTCCTAGCATGTAGCCCAGCTCTCTTACCAAACTTTTATAAGAAGAAGATGTCTTTTTTTGTCACATATACACATTACCTTACAGCGAAATTCTTTTCTTTGCATATGCCAGTTTGTTAGGAAGTTGGGATCTCGCTCACTTGACCAATGCTTCTATATGTTTATGTTCATGCACCTTGTGTTGCTTCCATCTCTGCCTCTGTCAGTCTACCTCTGATGGTTCTCATTCTCATTCATATGATGAGCCTGCTAATATTGTCCAGGTCAGGCAAGTTGTTGAAATTCAATCTGATGTCAAGAAGCATTTGAGGATTGTGCAAAAATCCTTGAGGTACCTTCTGGATCAGTAGAACAACAATTAACACAGTAATAACACACAGATAAGACTGATTGGAGAGAGCTGGTGATGCCGCTGTGTCAATGCATGCCGCCATCTTGGAGTTAATGTTTTATTGACGAAAGAAAATAACAACTTAATAATGAAATAAAGTTTTTGTAAATCATGTCTATGTTACTTTAAGTAATTAACTAACTCTAGTAACGAATCTAATAACAGGGTCGTTTGTGTCGTCTCCAGCCCACAGGTGACCGGGGTCATGTGATTACAGCTCCTCCATCATTAGCAGAGTTATCTCTCTCCTCTTTCATGTAATGATGAATCGGAGCAGCACACGCACACACACACACACACACACACACACCTGCAGCTCACTCCACCACTGGTCCACATTTCACTGTTAGAAGCTGGAGGGGAAGAAAAAACATCAAAGAGGCACGGCCCAAAGATAACACAGAGAGAGAGGAACAGCCCATCTGATACACACACGCACACACACACACACACACACACACACGTACGGAATGAAAAACAGACAAAGAACTTGCATTGGCATCATGCTTTAAACCAGTAAACCATCTGATTCAGGTCATAAAGGTGTAATAACACATTAAAACACCTGCTTTGGTTCATGAAGCATCTCGTTCATACACATGCAATAAAGCAAGTCATAAACTAATTAAGTGCTATACTGTTTTTTTTACACCTGTATGAACTGAATCAGGTGTTTTTGTGCTTTATTGCATGTTTATGAGCTGAAACAGGTGTTGTAGGTTTAACACAGCACTGTAACACACATCCCATTTCACCAAAATGTATTAAAGCAGTTCGTCAAGGTGTAATAAAGCATTAGAACAGAATATCTGACACAGTAATAAAGCAGTTCATAAAGGTATAGCAACACTGTAAAACACCTCTTTCAGTTAATACAGGTGTAATAAAGGAGTAAAAGACCTGATTCAGTTCATAAAAGGTGTAAAAAAGGTATATTACCTGATTGATACTCTTGCTGAGAACACCTGTGCTGTTCTGATTGTGTCATTGTGTCATAACGCTAATTACCTGAGAAGACTTCACACAGACAGACGGAGAGAAAGAGAGAGTTAGAGGCAGAACAGAGGGTTTGGGTTTCGTCTCAGACCCTCTGGCCATTTCAGACAGATGAGGAATGTTCCTGTGTCTCTGAAGCTCTCTGAGAGGAGTATTTCAGATAAACTCAGCAATATGTTGTGTTTGGGTTTTGGGTATTGACCATCAGTGATGTGATTTACAGACTTCATTGCTTCATTTGCGTATTACACAATATTGTTTATCGTGTCGAAACATGAAGCGAAGTTACAGAACGTCTCCTCACTTCACTCCACATATAACGCTGATTTATCACCGAGTGACACATCTGTAAAAAAAAAAAAAAAGAGCTCAAACATGTCTCACTCATCTGTTATTTATTTTTATTTTTTGTTCTCTGCATTTGGGCATCACAGGAATGAGCTGTTTTTTTATAATTGTGTGTGTGTGTGTGTGTGTGCGAATTATATGAATAATAAACACAGAACTGAATTGGCGGATTCATCAGTCAGAAGGTCGGGGCTTTATTTTCTCTCTGAACGTCTCATTTCGTCCCTCAGCAGGGAGAATAAAGCACATTTCTCACCGCAGGAAAAGTCCTGAGCTACACACACACACACACACACACACACACACACACACACACACTGCACGGAGATCTGGTCTTCACCTGGAACTGCTGAGTCGAACAGGGTTGCCAGATTGGGATTAACACCACTCACAGTACTGTTGAGTTCTGCATTCTGATTGGTCAGAAGGTGTTGGTTAATTTTCTATAACAGCAGCTCTGACAGTAGCGCAGGTTTATATTAATGTAATTGTTCTAACACATTATCGTTTCTATAGTAACAGCTCATTCACAGGGACATGTACAGCGGCTGCTCCACATAAAAGGATTAAAATAATGTGTGAAGTTTTAGTAAAGTAAGGAGGGGTTTATTTAACATTTATAGAAGGAGTCTCCAGTGTCAGCGCTTTAAGTAACTAAGTTTTCCGACATGTTCAGGACAGAGGAGTTTACACTTTGTGGTTTCTTGATAATGAAACACAACAAGCTATTATTAACATGAAGAGAAAAAAAGAGAGGCTGGTGAAAGGAACAGCTGTTTATAGCTGCTATACGGTAAGTGAGAAGTTTATTGTTATGTTCTTTAATAAATAAAAATTTGTAATCATTGGTAAATTGCTGTGGTATAAGAGGAATAAAACACTTGGGGGTGTGTTGTTATGGAAAAATAATCAACTTCAGGGTGTTAGCAGTAATTCTACTTCAGCACTGTACATATACTATTATGTACAGTGTTATGTACTATTATGTACTATTTAGGAAAATTAATACATGAGTTTTATTTTAAAAACAATAAACTGTCCTGTTGTGCTTGAGTAATTTTACTGGTATTGAATCTGGCAACCCTCCTGTGGATCTCGTTGCTATCTGGCAACCCTGAGTGTGGAGTAAGACAGAGCCGCTGGGGAAACACTGACAGATTCACACTGAAGCGGCGCCGGTGTGAGGGCAGCTCACTCTAAACACACAGCTGCTGGAAGACTCTATTTTTCTGTGGAGTTTATTTTTAATTTAATTTTTATTATTTTTTTATTACTTTTAATTTATACCCATTGTATCTTTTCTTCTTCTTCTGGAAAAAATGTGCTGTCACGCAAGACGAGTTGTGTAGGAGGAAAAAGAAGATTGGAGAAAGTGCGCACTCTCTAGCACTGTTCAAAAGTGCAAAAGGCTGCACACACACACCTGCACTAACACACACACAAGAGTTTAGGATCATCATCATCATCATCATCATCATCTTATCTCCATCCCTAACTCCTGCCATGCGCTCTCAGTACCAGCTCGCGCTCTTCTTCATCCTGCTCTGCCCAGTCAACATCATCGGCATGTGGTGGTGAGTACCAGCAAACTCAACTCAACGTTACTGTCATTCCTTCACATCACAGACATGTTGAGTGAGCGATGAAATATAGTTTCTCCAAGACATGGTGCTACATTAAAATGAAACAGCAGCAGACAACAGTGCAAACTGTCAGACAATACACTATACAGTAGACTATACAACTATTAAACACAGGACAGTAGAGTTTAGATGGTAGACAATGGATAAATTACCGTGTGTGTGTGTGTGGTGTGTGTGGGTGTGTGTGTAAGCTTAATATGTTCTTCTATGTTGCGTCTAATACCTGTTGGAGAATACACTGCTGTTTGCATACTTGTGTGTGTGTGTGTGTGTGTAACAGATATACAGTATAAGTGATTTCTCACATTTTCCGCATCATTCAAGTCACTACTAGCAGTGCTATGAGGAATTGGGGACTGAGCCAAATGGATGGCTCCAAATCTCCTAAGAAAGCACAGTCAGGCAGATGGGTCCAGAGAACTAAGGGGCGGGGCCAGGTGGATGCGCTAGAGAGATCAGGGGTGGGGTCATGTGAATGCTTCTGAGAAATCAGGAGGTATGGCCAGGTGGATGTTCTAGAGAGATAGGGGCAGGGCCAGGTGGATGATTTCAGAGAGCTAAGGAAGAATGACCAGATGTATCCAGAGAGATCAGGGGCAGGGTAAAATGTGGATGTGTCCTGAGAGCTAAAGGGGTGAAGGTGGATGGATGGGTCCTGAGAGATCAGAGTTGGGGCCAGGTGTATGCTCAAGAGAGATCAGAGTTGGGGCCAGGTGTATGCTCTAGAGCAGGGGTATCCAATCTTATCCAGAAAGGGCCGGTGTGGGTGCAGGTTTTCATTCCAACCAAGCAGAAGCCACACCTGATAGTCTATTGAAAGCCAAGATCAACTGATTAAACAGGTGGAATCAGGTGTGGCTGCTGCTTGATTGAAATGAAAACCTGCACCCACACTGGCCCTTTGTGGATAAGATCGGACACCCCTGCTCTAGAGAGATCAGAGGTGGGTCCAGCTGGATGCTCACGAGAGATCAGAGATGGTCCAGGTGTATGCTCTAGAGAGATCAGAGGTTGGTCCAGCTGGATGCTCAAGAGAGATCAGAGATGGGGCCAGGTGTATGCTCTAGAGAGATCAGAGGTGGGTCCAGCTGGATGCTCAAGAGAGATCAGAGATGGGGCCAGGTGTGTGCTCTAGAGAGATCAGAGGTGGGTCCAGCTGGATGCTCAAGAGAGATCAGAGATGGGGCCAGGTGTATGCTCTAGAGAGATCAGAGGTGGGTCCAGCTGGATGCTCTAGAGAGATCAGAGTTGGGGCCAGGTGTATGCTATAGAGAGATCAGAGGTGGGTCCAGCTGGATGCTCTAGAGAGATCAGAGTTGGGGCCAGGTGTATGCTATAGAGAGATCAGAGGTGGGTCCAGCTGGATGCTCTAGAGAGATCAGAGTTGGGGCCAGGTGTATGCTCTAGAGAGATCTGAGGTTGCGCCAGCTATATGCTGCAGAGAGATCCGAGGTGGGGTCAACTAGATGCTGCAGAGAGATCAGAGGTAGGACCAGGTCGATACGTCGAGAGAGCTAAAGAGGTGGGGCCAGGTGCTAAAGGGGATGAACCCAAAGATTCAGAGAGGACAGGTTCAATTGGATGTCTCTAGAAAACCAAGTGAGCAGGTCCAGGTGGGGATTCAGAGAGATCAGGGTAAGTGGATGGGTACATATATCTAAGGAGGAAGGACAAAGTGCTCAGGTGGATGACTCCAAAGAGTCTTAGAGGATGGGTTCTCTAGAAAATCAAGGGGGTGGGGCCAGGTAGTGCGCCAGAGAGATCAATGGCAGGAATATGTGGAATGCTCTAGAAGGATCAGGGGCTGGGCCAGATGGATGATCCAGAGACATTGGGGCGGGGCCAGGTAGATGGCTCCAATGCGTTAAGGAGGAGTGGCAGAGGAACCTCCTGAAGAATGGTTATAACTGTAGCAGTGTTGTGTGAAGGGTACGGTCTCTGTACTTCAGCTAGCCAATAACCCAAAAGCAAAATGATACATTGGGGTATGAAATATTGTTTAAATAAGTCAAATAGTCATCCCTCATAGCTTAAAGTAAAAAGTAAAATAATGAACCGTGGCACCAAACAGCCGAGGTTGGAAAGAAAGTCGGTGAAATCCCATTAAACATTGCTAATGTGATGAGTTAGCTCTCATAGCAGCTAGTAACATTAGCAAGTTTCACATTCATGTGTAATGATGTAAACAGGAACTATGTAAACATCGTCATTCTCTCATGATGCTAGTTACCTTGAATTATAGTTACATTACCAGTCGTTAGAGACATTTTTGAGCTGTGTTATTTGAGAGAGAATTTTTTTTAAATACTGAAACTGATGGCATCCGTTCACAGAGACACGCCCACAGGATTAATACACCCACCTCTGGCTTTAAAACTGAACCCTAAATGAACAGACTGAAATATTTTTCACACACTGATCCATTAAGAATTGAACATTTAATCGTTTAATCAGCATTAAGTCAACACTCAAAGACTTAAAATGACATTTCCAGACAAGAACTACTTTAAAAGTGTGTGTGTGTGTGTGTGTGTGCGTGTGTGTCTAGCTGCAGGTCTAAGACGTAATTGGCAGGTCGAGACATTAAAGGGGTCACAGTTGGAATTTGAGGTAACGCTGCAGGCGATGGGTGTCGTCACACACTCGGTTCACTCGGTCCGAAAGCCACACACACACACACACACACACACACACACACACACGGAAAGGAGTGTTTAATAAACACAGACCAAACGACTAAAGCAACACTTTCATTTTTTAAACGAAATCTTTCCACATTTCACATTTTCACTTCATTTGTCCCTAAATGGAGGCGGAGACCAGCTGCTCATACCAGTGTGTGTGAATGTGTGTGTGTGTGTGTGTGTGTGTGAGTGTGTGTGTGTGTGTGTGTGTGTGAGTGTGAGATATACAGTATCTTCTATAAGCCATGTTTCGATATTCATTCATCATATTGTGATAAGATGTTCAATGTCTTATCATAATTTTTGTTTATTTTAGTTATTTTTAGTTATTTCTCTCTGCCCCGTTTTTAACCTGTCCTACTCAACTCTATGGGAGGAAATTATGGGATGGATGCCTGCTGCTTTGTGTGTGTTCATACCACTTCTGAAAGGTTTCCACATGCATGTTGAGAGGCTTTTGATAGCTTAAAATGTATGAGTTATGAAGAAGTGTTGACATGCTTCATTGTGGATGTTGTCCTGATATAGTCCTTAAAAAAATCCTTAAGAACTCTTGAGAGTTTTTGAAAACACTATCTATTTATTTTATTTAATGGCCTGAAAGCATCAAACTACCAAGCTAGGTAGTTCATTATTTATGCTAAGCCTGTCAGTGTAATGCTAATCAGCTCACTATTTATATCTATAGATGGCTGTTTAACTTTTGCTAACTTACTTTACAGTAAATTATAGCTCCTACTTTTAGCCTGTTTAATAGCAAGCTAGCTAGCTTTACTGAAAAGCTGACCATGTGGAAGTTTCCGTTAGAATTTAGTGCCAAGTGTAATTAAAGTGTAAATTTATTTTTCCTGAGTATTTTATCAGAAATGTATCAACACATTTCGGATGTTTCTGTGTCGTTTCCACGGTTACTGTGCCTTCACACAGCTTTTTATTAGGGATCTAAACTGTTATTCTGTCTTTACCTAGCTTATGATCTGTGTACATATTTCCACTTGCCTAGCAACAGTGTTCTCACAGCATTAACCTCTAAAACAGTTAGCATATTAGTTGAATAAAACAAAAACCTGACATGGAAATACGCTGGGACTTTCAGGCCTGACTGCAGCTGTGTGTGTGTGTGTGTGTGTGTGTGTGTGCGCACTCCCACACACACCTGGAGGTCCAGTGGACAATGCGGCTCTGTAGAGTGCAGTGTTATCTGTGAGTGTGTGATGAGTGTGTGTGATGGACAGCGAGACGGACGGACAGATGAAAGGCCCTGAGAGACTAGAAATACTCTGAGTGGGCGGAGTCACATGCTTGCACACAACCAGGTGTGTGTGTGTGTGTGTGTGTGTGTAAACTTACAGCCGAGTCTAAGTGTGTCTTATACTATATAACTTTGTATGTGCTACTGTGTGTTTGTGTGTGCATTCAAATATGTTGTGTGTGTGTGTGTGTGTGTCCTCTATGTGTATGTGTCAGTATGTGCACTTGTATTGAGTCCATCTGTATTTCTGTATGTGTGTGTGTGTGTGTTCAAATTGTGTATTTTGTCTATGTTTATCTATACACTTATTGTGTCTCCCTTTGTATATAGTAAAACAGTGTAGAACAGTTTAGAATGATGTAGAATGGTTATAGTTAAAAGTGTAGGACAGTGTAGAATGTTGTTGTAACGTGTAGAGTGTTGTAGAAAAGGGTAGAACAGTGTAGAAACATGTAGAATGGTGTAGACTAGTGCAGACCAGTTGTACCATGGTGTAGAACACTGTAGAAATATGTAGAATGGTTGTTTGAATGGTGTAGAACTGTGTAAAATCTTGTAGAACCGTGTAGAATGGTCCAGAATAGTTGTAGAACAGTGTAAACATGTACAACAGTGTAGAAATGTATAGAATGGTTCTAGAATGATGTAGAAATCTGTAAAATAGTGTAGAACGCTGCAGAAACTTGTACGATGGTTGTAGAACAATGTTTAAAATGGTGCAGAAATGTGTAGAATGGAGTAGCGCAATGTAGAAATCTGTAGAATAGATGTGCAATGCTGTAGAAACATGTTGAATGATTGCACAACAGTGAAGAAATCTGTAAAATGGTGAATAAATGTGTAGAATGGTTGTAGAATGAGGGAGAAATGTGTAGAGTAGTTTAAAACAGTGTAGAAATGTATAAAAGAGTATAGAATGGTGTAGAATAGTGTAGAAATGTGTAGAATGGTTGTATAACTGGGAAGAATGCTGTAGAAATGTGTAGACTGGTCGTAGAAGAGTAGAAATGGATAAAATAGTGTAGAATGGTGTAGAATGATGTAGAAATGTGTATAATGAAGTAAATCCGTGTAGAAATGTGTATAAAGGTTTATAACAGTGTAGAAATGTGTAGAATGGCTGTAGAATGATGTCCAAATGTGAAATGTGAACAATGGGGTAGAACACTATGGAAATGTGTGGAATGGTGTAGAAATGTGTAGAATGGTGTAGAAATGTGTGTAATAGTGTAGAACACTTTAGAAATGTGTGGAATGGTGTAGGAATGTGTGTAACAGTGTAGAACACTTTAGAAATGTGTAGAATGGTGTAGGAATGTGTAGAAATGCATAAAGTGGCATAGAACAGCGTAGAAATGTGTAGAGTAGTTTAAAACAGTGTAGAAATGTATAAAATAGTGTAGAAGGGTGTAGAACAGTGCCCGAAGTGCCAAGTTGTAGAACGATGTAGAAACATGTAGAATGGTGTAGGACAGTGTAGAAATGTATAAAATAGTGTAGAATGGTGTAGAACAGTGTAGAAATGTATAAAATAGTGTAGAATGGCTGTAGAATGATGTAGTAATGTGCAGAGTAGTGTACAATGGTGTAGAATTCTTTGGAATGGTGTACAATGGTTGCAGAATGATGTAGAAATGTGTAGAATGAAGTAAATCAGTGTAGAAATGTGTATAAAGGTTTATAACAGTGTAGAAATGTGTAGAATGGCTGTAGAATGATGTCCAAATGTGAAATGTGAACAATGGGGTAGAACACTATGGAAATGTGTGGAATGGTGTTGAAATCTGTAGAGCAATGTAGAAATGTGTGTAACAGTGTAGAACACTTTAGAAATGTGTAGAATGGTGTAGAAATGTATAGAAATGTGTAGAATGGTGTAGAAATGTATAGAAATGTGTAGAATGGTGTAGAAATGTATAGAAATGTGTGGAAAGGTGTTGAAATCTGTAGAGCAATGTAGAAATGTGTATAACACTGTAGAACACTTTAGAAATGTGTAAAATTGTGTAGAAATGTATAGAAATGTGTAGAATGGTGTAGAATAGTTCTACAGTAGCCAGTAAACAGTGTTTAGCGTATATAAGAGCAATTCGAGTCACAGGAACTGATCCTCGTTATTTAATACTCCGCTGGTTACCACTGAGCCGATGGTAGCTGTGTGATGTAATGATGTGATGTAATGTGGGCGTGGCTACACGCTGTCAGTCGGGTTCTACATTATCACACGCTGTATAAACATTTACCGTAAAAACACTAAACTGCCGCCTGGGATTCTCTGGTCTAACAGCTAGCTAGCATTAGCATAATTATTACTGAATATGGAATGTATTTAAAGCAGCAGTGTTTAATATTTAATACAGAGTGCTGATTAGCATTCCTCTCCATCAAACTCCTACAGTTACACAGCCTTAATACACTGAACAAGCAGAAACATTTTAAACATTTTAATAATATTAATTATTCATTTTATAATTAATTTAAATCCTCCATTTTATTTATTTTACTGATTTAAAAATATATATTTTTCCATTATTTTTTGTTATGTTTTCATACTGTGATAAAGCACTTTGATATGCATTTTATTATTATTATTATTATTATTATTATTATTAAATGAAGAATTAATTAATTTATTTATCAGTTGGCTAATTAATTAATTGAATTAATAATTGATATTTGTTATTTATTAAAAATTATTATTTTCAATTTTAATGGTATTAATTAATTTCAATTACTTTTAATATTAAACATTAAACACCTTATTAAATGCAGTTATTAAACATGTTATTAAATACAATTCATATTAAAAATAGCTAATTAATCATTTGAAGTAATGATTAATATCAACATTTATTATTATTATTATTATTATTATTGTTGTTGTTGTTGTTGTTGTTGTTAAGTGCTTTATTAAATCCAAATAATAATACTCAATTAATATTATTGGACATTATTTAATTAATATTATTCATTATATTACATTATTAATATTACTGGGATTAATTCATATAAACAATATATTAACATTAACAGTGTTGATATCAGCACTAAGTAACTCTTCTGCTGGACTCATAAAGTTCATTAGCATAAAATCTCTGTATGAAAAATAATTTAATAAGTTTTTAATTATTGTGACAGCATACAGTTAATTTAAATAACAACACGAACACTCCTAACACACCTCTCTGAAGTTTAGTGCAGAGTGATGAAGTCTTCACACACACAAACACACACACACACTCTCTCTCTCTCACACACACACACACACACACACACACACTCTCACACACACACACACACACTTCATCTCGTTTTCTCATTCTGGACGACGGCGATGTTTCCAATCAAGCGGCCGTGAGAGATGAGATGAGATAAAGGTGAGCTGACAGGAGCCTGGCGTTCCCTCAGATTCATTTTACACACACACACACACACGCACACACACACACACACACACACACACACTGCTTGTGATTGACTACATATCCAGCATAGTTTGAGGATTAGGAATAGGATGAGTTTCACTCTTTCTCCGAGTGGAGGAGACGACGCTTATCTGCAACTGCACACTCCATCATGAAACCCGAGATCACTGTGTGTGTGTGTGCGTGTGTGTGTGTGTGTGTATGTGTGTGTGCACGCGTGCATGTGTGTGTGTGTGTGTGTGATAACAACTGTGCAGTAAATCACAATAGAGTTTTCTGAGAGTTTCTTCTGTATGTCTGTGACACTAACCTCCCAGATTTAAGTCATAAAACAAGATGTAGAGTGATTTAACAAAAAATCAGCGATAAAGAGAAAAATAATCTGATTGGACGTTAGGACTTCAGGCTTTTATTTATTTTACCAAAGTTACATGTTTCCTGCTGTTCAAGTTGATTTCAAGTTTATTAATGTGATGATAATTAATAGCGCCCCGATACTGAACCTTGTGGGATATGTATGTAAGTATTTGCTTATTTTAATTTTTTTTATTCATTTTTTTATTCATTAATTTATTTAGAAACAAATTCACAAACGCCAATAAAACTGAACCTTGAGAAATAACAGAAACAATATTGAGGATTTTTTTTATATGTTTGTTTATTTTTTAAGAAACAAAGTCACAAATACAAATACTTGAAGAATACCAGAAATGTTAAATAAAGGGTTTTTTTTTAAAGTTAATAAAAGATAAAAAAAAAAAAAAAAGTGAAAATTGGGAAATACGAAGTTTGCATTTTTTTTTTCACAAAGGCTAACAAAATCATTTTACTTTACAGAAGGTCATTTGAGGATATTCCCACACTGTCCAATTAATTTTTCATGTCTTTCTAACAGTATAAAGTGAGAGTAAAAAAAGTTAAAGCTAATAAAGTAAATACACCAAATGAAATAAAGTACTACAGTAAAGTTCCCTATACACTCCTGGGCAAAAAAAAAAAAAAGAGGGCCAAGCCCAAAATGGCAAATATGAAGCTTTTAATGGTCATAAGAACAAATTATTGTTCTTAATTATTGTTCTTAACAAACAGATGCGCTCCTGAGAGCTCCTGTGCCTCCATTCGCTGGTTTCCTTTCGCTGTTTGTTTGGGGAAAAGCTAGAAACAGGGAAACTCACTTCTATAGTCTTCTTGTATGCAAAGGTAAAATCATGATAATAATGGTTAAAATGTTTGATGTAAAATTCAAACTAACACACGTCTGGGTGTACAAACTTTTCCAAAAATATCTTCTGGGATTTTTTTTCTTGAAAGATTAGTGATTATTTGGTTTTCTGCCACCTGATGCAGCTCATCAAGAGCCACAAGACTTAAACATTTACAGAAATCAGAGGGAAAAGCTCCCATACTGAGCTCCTTTATTTCTCTGTTTCATTCCTGCTCATGTACTAAGCAATGATTTGTTCTTAAGATCATTAAAAAGCTTCATATTTTGCAGTTTTGGGCTCATATTTTTGCTCAGGAGTGTATAATCCCTCTTCCGTTCTGCACAAAACCTTGTGCTGAAACAATGTGCTATTATGCATCACATGTATTGGATGAGCAGAAGATAAAATCTAGTAGATAATAAAGTCAATAGTAACAAATTATACAGATAATGGGCACAAGAGTGGCTTCATATAAAATATCTTAATAAATAATAAATAAAGTGGCCCAAGTACTGAACCTTGTGGGATCCCAGAAATATTTTTTTTGTTTTGTTTTGTTTTTTTTTTTTTTTAGAAACAAATTCACAGACAGTAACAAAATACTGTTTTATTTAAATACAGCTTAGAAGATATCCGTTTATGATGTATAAGGTGATGTAAGAATATTTCCACACAGTATGATAATATCTCTGAGATATTTCTTGATGTAGAAATGATGTAGAAGCTGTTTCAGTACAGATTTATTTCCGACTTTTCATGAAAGTTCAGATTGGGAATTTGTCAGTAGTTACAGAAGGTTTATCGAGTGCTTTTACACAGTGGCCGTACAGCAGCTACTTAAAAAGTGATAAATTATATAGCATATTTTTTAAATGAGATATATCAAGATATCTTTTTAAAAATTTGATGTTAAAATTGGGTCTTAAAAATTTGTAAAATGTTAACACAGTTAAAAAGTTTTTAAATACAATGAAAAATAGTAATTAATAATGTTAAAAATAGTAAAAAAAAAAAAAAAAAGTTTAAAATAATATTAAATAATAATTTTAATTATTGAATCCTGGCAGTTTGTTAGCAGCTCTAAATATTATGTAAGTAATATAGTGTATATCATAGAAATGTCTTCAAATATTGTGTTGTAATATTTTCCTCGTATCTCACAACTTCAGTGGAATTCAACTTGACTCTAAAGAGTTTACAAAAAACAGAACCACTGAAGAAATGAAATAACCAAATAAATAAAATAAACCATGGGGGTTCCAGGCGTCTTTTAAAATGCAGCTCTACATCTGGTGTAAATATTGTGATACATATTGTATATTGTGCAAATATTTGTAATATCACAAGTATCATAATAGGAGATTTTTGGCGCATCTCCTAGCTTTATATCTGCTCAGTTCCCTTCTGCGTTATCTTCGTACTCCATCATCTGATGACAAGCTGATGTTCATCCATGTAAACGAGCTAGAATCAGATCGTCTATCTCCAGTGTTTATGGTTTATTGTAAGTGGGAATGTTAGGACACATCTCTGGGTTAATAATTCTTGAATCTGTGGCTTTATATATCTTGGATCTAGGCATGTCCTGAAGTCCTGATGATCGATTATATGAAGTATATCACAATACGTTTAGTCCTGAGATAAAATATTCTGATATACTTCATATAATCCAACACTAGGACATGCGTAGATCCAAGATATATAAATCCACAGTATCAGATTCAATGATTATTAAACCAGCAATGCGTCCTAATTCCCATAATTCCCTTCACCAGGTTAAGATAACAGTATCCTGCACTGAGCCCGTATTAAAGCACAGTAAAGTGCGATAATAATGTAAACTGTGATGAATAATGGGGCAGTTAATGTGCAGGTTCCAGCAGGTTTCTGCTCCTCATCAGTGGAACAGATTTTATATTTTACTATCGGAGGTGATTTTTTTTTTTTTGATGTTATGTTACTCGTACAGGATTGTGCTAAATGTTTCGAAGTTTTAGGACAGCTGTAGGTTTTCTATCTTTTCATTTGAGACCAATAAGTCAGGCTTCATTTTTAATTGTACCTAGGTCATCATTGCAGTTCCCATGGTGACAAGTACCTGTTTTGGTCCTGGCCACACCCCTCTTCCTGTCATTGGTTTTTCCCTGAATGTGTGCACCTGTTCTGTGTTTAATCCGTGATTTTGTCCAAGCCTGGTCTTTTTCCCATGTCCCGTTTCTGTGTGTTTCCTGTTTCATAGTTCTGACCCTTGTTTACTGATTAAGGATAGATCTCGTGTGCCTACCTGTGTATTAACCAGGGGTAGAAAAAGGACAGGAAGAATTGTACTAAAGTAAAGAATGAGCATTGTCTTGAAATCTTTTGCTAACTCAGGCAAAACTAGAACTTGGTTTTCTGCTTAGTTAATGTTTTATTATGATTTCAACACAAATAGTACTGTGTGACTTTACAATATACAGCTGTGGATGAGGAATGATTTATAATCGCACTATCCGTTGCACCCAGATGAGGATGGTTCCCTTTTGAGTCTGGTTCCTCTCAAGGTTTCTTCCTCATATCATCTCAGGGAGTTTTTCCTCACCATCATCACCTTTGGCTCGCTCATTAGGGATAAATTTAAATCTATATCTGGATTTCTGTAAAGCCGCTTTGTGACAATGTCCATTGATAAAAGTGCAATATATATAAAATTGAATTGAATGAATCCAGCTGGAAAGAAGTTAAGGTGTTATTAACAACAACAAAAAACTAGCTAGAAAGTTTACAAAGCTCAAAGCTAACTGTTAATTTGATTGTATGTCTTTAAAAAAACTAATAAAAAAAAAGTAAAAATACAACTGATTAGAATAGCAGCTGATCAAGAGGAAAATCTCATTTAAGGTTAAAATGAAAATGCTCTTTCTCTTGTAAATTTGCTTTAGTAAGAGTACAAGTATTTAATTTAAATTATACTTTAGTAAAATTTTAAAACAGTACTTAGGTAGAGTAATGAAGAACCCCCACCACTGACGCTGATGAAGCTTTAGCTCTAAATAAAACACACTCCGAGCACACACACTTGTGTCCTGCCTCATTCAGAAAAAAAAGGTTCTTGAAGGTTCTTTGAAGGTTTCTTAGCTTCCTTAAGTGGTTCTACCTGGAAAGGGAAGCTCTGTTGTCATGTTCCCCACAGAGACGATAAACCTTTTTCTCAAACCAAGTATGACTATAGTTTTACACTAAATATTAATAACCAGTTTGTTTTTACTCAGTAAGAGAATGAAATTGCCCTGAAGTGAAATTGTTAATAATGCAGAATAAAAAAATGTGTGTGAACAAAAATATAACTTTTCAGTTATCAAAATATTATTAGATATTTATCTTATTATCACGAAGTGATGCCTTTTACCTTACAGATGCCGTGAATATCTTTCTGTTAGCCATAATGTTGCTTTATATGCTATATGGCCAAAACTGTAGCATGATTTAGCACAGAGTCACTATCAGTAGTTAGATTAGATTAGATTAGATTAGATTAGCACATGAAGTCCTTCCTCTTTAATTCAGAGTACATTGCAGTAGAGATACTCTAACAATGGTTAGCAACACGTTCTGTGGTTTAGGGGAACACTTACAGGTTCTATGTGGAACACTACAACAGTTTTGCTTTTCAGATGAAGTCTCTGGTGGAACCTCTTTAGAAAGCTAGAACCCTTAACCACACAAACAACTATTCAGAAAGCAGGGAAAATGAAATGATAGTGTAAGGGGTTTCTTTCTGCATTAAAAATTAAAAGTAAATTATCATGATATAAAAATGAAATATTGTTACATTCGTATTTGCTGCATGTTTCAGAGAACATTCCACACTTTAAAATAATTATTTATATCTGTAAAGCACTGATGAGGACAAAGCAGCTCTTTCAGAATTCTTTATGTTAACAGATTTCAGAAGAGTGTAACTATCTCAGAATTTATGTTGACAATTTTTGGAACTAATTTTCTGTCAATACCATATCTATTTTGACGTGATGTCAATGTAATGTTGACAATGTAAGTATTTCTGAATGCTTTATGTTCACAGTTTAACTATATCGGAAATCTTCATATTGAAATTTTGAGAATTCTTTGTATTGACATTTTCAGAATTCTTCATGTTGACAGGTTTGGAAAGTTACGTTGAGAATATAACAGTTTTGGAATTCTTTATCTTGGTATATGGTCATATTGCTGTATCCTCACACCCCTAATCTTCATACCACTGGGATTCTGAAGCTTTAAAATCTCTTCCATTAAACAGTTTAAAAGCTCAGCCTCGCCCCTCAGAGAGAGAGAGAGAGAGAGAGAGAGAGAGAGAGAGAGAGACAGGCTGTTTTTGTTTTTTATGAGTCTTGCTGTTATTCCGGATTAGCACTCCGACACACACCCACACAAACACCAAATAATCAGCCGGGTCATGCACAGGGTGTATGAGCCGGGAAAGACACAATGATGATATCGTCCTCAGCTCACCATCTCCATGGAAACGTTGTCAATAATATCAACACTCCAGAAGTCATAAGGCATTTTACAGAGCCGGGGAACATTAGCAGCATTTTATAACCCTCTGATCCAACGCTAGTAATAAAATGACTTCTTCTCTCTCGCATGTCCTGAGTAACACACTCTCACGCTGTAGACTCGTTTCCCTCTGAGTGTGTGTTTGTGTGTGTGTTAGATGCTCTCATGAGGTAACACAAGAGAGTGTAACCTTGCCAGGAGTCATGTACAGCGAGCGGGGTCGTGAGAGCGCCATGGAGTAAGCCGCTGCGTTTTAAACGAAACATTTGGCCAATCAGATGGGACGCATCGGCAGCGAGCCTGCTATCTCCAACATCGTACATCTTATTCGGACCACCTGGCCTGAGCGCTCAGCTCGACTTCTTAAAATAAACTCAGCGTGGCAGATAAATGCTATTACTCTGAGAGATTAGGCCTGACAGGAGTGGAGCTAGAGCGATGAGGTGTCCTTTCACAGCGCAGACAGCTGCCTAATGATAAAGTACATTAACAAAAAAAAAAAGATGATTTTCAGCTGAAACTAAAAGCTCACTTTTTCTTTACTTTACAAATATACACCCATTTCCTGAAGAGGAAACACTGTGTGCTTAAAGAATTAAAAGTGATGGAGGGATGAAAAAAAGGGTAATGTTACAAAAGAGCTCAACTGTAAAAGATCTAATGAAAATTACTGAGGAAAGAAAGAAAGAATCAAATACAGAAAGTAGAAAGAAAAAGGAAAGAAAGAAGAGAGACATCATGGTGGAGAAAATAATAAGAGTAATACATGTAACACATGTCTTATGTCTAGAGCATGAACAGGAATGATGCATTCTGATTGGCTAAAAGCAGTGAATCAGGAAATAAATCAGAATCAGCTGCTGATGGTTTCAGGTGGAGAACGAACACAGTAGTGAAAATAAAAAAGTTTGATTTTTTTAGTGGCTAAAATTTCAGTGCATCGATATCACCGGTTTTTAGTGCTCAGCCAATCAGAGCACAGCTCATCTGGTGAAGAAGTCTCATTACACAAATATTTTTTATTCAAATAAAATGTGTCTCAGAGTTTTAGAGATTTATCTGTGTGTGTGTGTGTGTGTGTGTGTTTGTGTGTGTGTATGTGTGTTGCAGGGCAGTGGGCAGTCCCCTGGTCATGGATCCTAACAGTATCTGCAGGAAGACGAAGCGTTTGGGCAGTAAGCAGGCCGATCTGTGTCAGAATCATCCGGAAATCGTGGCAGAAGTGGTGAAAGGAGCGAGGCTCGGAGTGAGAGAGTGTCAGTACCAGTTCCGCTTCCGACGCTGGAACTGCACCAGCCACAACAAGTACTTCGGAAAAATCCTACAACAGGGTGAGAGAGAGAGAGAGAGAGAGAGAGAGATCTATCTCCTTCTTACTTTTATTACATCCTTAAAGAAAGAAAGAAAGAGAAGTAAAAAAAAGAAAGATATAGACAAAGTAACTAGTACAAAGAAAGTAAGAAAGAGAGTAAGCTGTAAGGTAGTGTGTGATCATGCATGATGGTGTGTGATGAGAGTATGGTGGTGTGTGGTGGTGTATGATGAGAGTATGGTGGTGTGTGATGGTGTATGATGAGAGTATGGTGGTGTGTGATGGTGTGTGATGAGAGTATGGTGGTGTGTGATGGTGTGTGATGAGAGTATGGTGGTGTGTGATGGTGTATGATGAGAGTATGGTGGTGTGTGATGGTGTGTGATGAGAGTATGGTGGTGTGTGATGGTGTGTGATGAGAGTATAGTGGTGTGTGATGGTGTGTGATGAGAGTATGGTGGTGTGTGATGGTGTATGATGAGAGTATGGTGGTGTGTGATGGTGTGTGATGAGAGTATAGTGGTGTGTGATGGTGTGTGATGAGAGGATGATGGTGTATGATGAGAGTATGGTGGTGTGTGGTGGTGTGTGATGAGAGTATGGTGGTGTGTGATGGTGTGTGATGAGAGGATGATGGTGTATGATGAGAGTATGGTGGTGTGTGGTGGTGTGTGATGAGAGTATGGTGGTGTGTGATGGTGTGTGATGGTGATTGATGAGAGTATGGTGGTGTGTGGTGGTGTGTGATGGTGTTTGATGAGAGTATGGTGGTGTGTAATGAGAGTATGTTGGTGTATGATGAGAGTATGGTGGTGTATAAAGACAGTATAGTGGTGTGTGATGGTGTATGATGAGAGTATGGTGGTGTGTGATGGTGTATGATGAGAGTATAGTGGTGTGTGATGGTGTGTGATGAGAGGATGATGGTGTATGATCAGAGTATAGTGGTGTGTGATGGTGTGTGTTGAGAGTACGCTGCACGACTGGTTTTCAACCTTCCTAAATTTTCCCACACCACCCCATTGCTGCGCTCCCTCCACTGGCTTCCTGTAGCTGCTGCATCAGATTTAAAACACTGATGCTCGCCTACAAAGCCAAAAACGGACCAGCACCCACTTATCTCAAAGCACTTATCACACCTCGAGCGCCACCACGCTCCCTCCGATCCTCTAGCACTGCTCGACTGGTCCCTCCATCTCTCAGGGTACAAGGAAGGCATGCATCGAGACTCTTCTCTGTTCTGGCACCAAGGTGGTGGAATGAACTTCCCCTAGATGTCCGAACAGCTGAGTCACTGGCAGTCTTCAAACGACGGCTAAAGACTTACCTCTTCATAAAATACTTAAATTAGCACTTTCACAAAAACAAAACAAAACAAAAAAAACAAAAACAAAAAAATAAATAAATAAAAAAACCCTCCCCAACAGAGTTTTGGACTGATGGTATTCCTAGTTTGTGACCTACCGAGCCAATATCAGAATGTATTTTTGATAGACTTCAAAGCACTATTGTAAGTCGCTCTGGATAAGGGCGTCTGCCAAATGCCATAAATGTAAATGTAAATGAGTATGGTGGTGTGTGTTGATATGTGATGAGGGTATGGTTGTGAGTGATGGTGTATGATGAGAGTATGGTGGTGTGTGATTAAAGTATCGTGGTGTGTGGTGGTGTGTGATGAGAGTATGTTGGTGTTTGATGAGAGTATGGTGGTGTGTGATGAGAGTATGTTGGTGTTTGATGAGAGTATGGTTGTGTGTGATGAGAGTATGGTAGTGTCTGATGATGTTTGATGAGAGTATGTTGGTGTGCGATGGTGTATGATGAGAGTATGTTGGTGTATAAAGAGAGTATGGTGGTGTGTGATGGTGTGTGATGAGAGTATGGTGGTGTGTGATGAGAGTATGGTGGTGTATGATGAGAGTATGGTGGTGTGTGATTAGAGTATGGTGGTGTATGATGGTGTGTGATAAGAGTATGGTGGTGTGTGATGAGAGGATGATGGTGTGTGATGAGAGTATAGTGGTGTGTGATGGTGTATGATGAGAGTATGGTGGTGTATGATGGTGTGTGATGAGAGTATGGTGGTGTGTGATGAGAGTATAGTGGTGTATGATGGGAGTATGTTGGTGTGTGATGAGAGTATGGTGGTGTGTGATGGTGTGTGATGAGAGTATGTTGGTGTGTGATGAGAGTATGGTGGTGTGTGATGGTGTGTGATGAGAGTATGGTGGTGTGTGATGAGAGTATGGTGGTGTGTGATGAGAGTATGGTGGTGTGTGATGGTGTATGATGAGAGTATGGTGGTGTGTGATGAAAGTATGGTGGTGTGTGATGGTGTGTGATGAGAGTATGTTGGTGTTTGATGAGAGTATGTTGGTGTGTGATGAGAGTATGGTAGTGTCTGATGATGTTTGATGAGAGTATAATGGTGTGCGATGGTGTATGATGAGAGTATGTTGGTGTATAAAGAGAGTATGGTGGTGTGTGATGGTGTGTGATGAGAGTATGGTGGTGTGTGATGAGAGTATGGTGGTGTATGATGAGAGTGTGTTGGTGTATAAAGAGAGTATAGTGGTGTGTGATGAGAGTATGATGGTGTGTGATAAGAGTATGGTGGTGTGTGATGAGAGTATAGTGGTGTGTGATGGTGTGTGATGAGAGTATAGTGGTGTGTGATGGTGTATGATGAGAGTATGGTGGTGTGTGATGGTGTATGATGAGAGTATGGCGGTGTATGATGGTGTGTGATGAGAGTATGGTGGTGTGTGATGAGAGTATAGTGGTGTATGATGAGAGTATGGTGGTGTATGATGGTGTGTGATGAGAGTATGTTGGTGTGTGATGAGAGTATGTTGGTGTGTGATGAGAGTATGGTGGTGTATGATGGTGTGTGATGAGAGTATGTTGGTGTGTGATGAGAGTATGGTGGTGTATGATGAGAGTGTGTTGGTGTATAAAGAGAGTATAGTGGTGTGTGATGAGAGTATGATGGTGTGTGATAAGAGTATGGTGGTGTGTGATGAGAGTATAGTGGTGTGTGATGGTGTGTGATGAGAGTATGGTGGTGTGTGATGGTGTATGATGAGAGTATGGCGGTGTATGATGGTGTGTGATGAGAGTATGGTGGTGTGTGATGAGAGTATAGTGGTGTATGATGAGAGTATGGTGGTGTATGATGGTGTGTGATGAGAGTATGTTGGTGTGTGATGAGAGTATGGTGGTGTGTGATGGTGTGTGATGAGAGTATGGTGGTGTGTGATGAGAGTATGTTGGTGTGTGATGGTGTGTGATGAGAGTATGGTGGTGTATGATGGTGTGTGATGAGAGTATGATGGTGTGTGATGAGAGTATGGTGGTGTATGATGAGAGTATGGTGGTGTGTGATGAGAGTATGGTGGTGTGTGATGGTGTATGATGAGAGTATGGTGGTGTGTGATGGTGTGTGATGAGAGTATGGTGGTGTATGATGGTGTGTGATGAGAGTATGGTGGTGTGTGATGAGAGTATAGTGGTGTATGATGAGAGTATGTTGGTGTGTGATGAGAGTATGGTGGTGTGTGATGGTGTGTGATGAGAGTATGGTGGTGTGTGATGAGAGTATGGTGGTGTGTGATGAGAGTATGTTGGTGTGTGATGGTGTGTGATTAGAGTATGGTGGTGTATGATGGTGTGTGATGAGAGTATGATGGTGTGTGATGAGAGTATGGTGGTGTATGATGAGAGTATGGTGGTGTGTGATGAGAGTATGGTGGTGTGTGATGGTGTATGATGAGAGTATGGTGGTGTGTGATGGTGTATGATGAGAGTATGGTGGTGTGTGATGGTGTGTGATGAGAGTATGGTGGTGTATGATGGTGTGTGATGAGAGTATGGTGGTGTGTGATGAGAGTATAGTGGTGTATGATGAGAGTATGGTGGTGTGTGATGAGAGTATGTTGGTGTGTGATGAGAGTATGGTGGTGTGTGATGGTGTGTGATGAGAGTATGGTGGTGTGTGATGAGAGTATGGTGGTGTGTGATGGTGTATGATGAGAGTATGGTGGTGTGTGATGGTGTGTGATGAGAGTATGGTGGTGTATGATGGTGTGTGATGAGAGTATGATGGTGTGTGATGAGAGTATGGTGGTGTATGATGAGAGTATGGTGGTGTGTGATGAGAGTATGGTGGTGTGTGATGGTGTATGATGAGAGTATGGTGGTGTGTGATGGTGTATGATGAGAGTATGGTGGTGTATGATGGTGTGTGATGAGAGTATGGTGGTGTGTGATGAGAGTATGGTGGTGTGTGATGGTTGTACTGTGTGTGATGATGATGAGTCAGCATATTTATTAGCTAGCTTCAACATAAATGAACCTGAATTGAGTTATAAAATCCTGCTAGATAATCTGCTCATGCATTATGGGTAATACAATACTGAGTAATCCCAGACTACACTCTCAAATATGAGTCATGACCCTTGCCCTCTGACCCTTTAAGATATAGATCTCCATAAACTGCTCTGTGCTGTGAGGCCAGTATGAACAAGTGAACAAGGCTGTGTGTGTGTGAGTGTGTGTGTAGCTCATTGTTCAGCTCTTTGAAGACGTTAATAAACCTCCTGTAATCGCTGCTCTCTGCAAACACTACACATGACTGTTTTTCTTTCCTGCTGCTGTCTCTGGGGTCGAGCTCATTACCTCCTGTTGTGTAAACTTCACTCGAAACGGCTCTAAATCTCAGAGATCATCTCGCAGCATGTCCTTATTTCCACTAAAAAGACATCTTAGCAATATGTCTAGTATTTTACCACAGAACACAGCTTATTACAAGTCCTTTTTCTAGACGTTCTGCAAATATTTAGCTTCTTCAATAAAAAGGTGTAAAAAATTACCTACTGGTTCTGTAAGATTGTTTTAGTAAATGTTTATGCTGTATTTAATATAGTTAATTTTAATAATTGACCTTGATTTTTTGAAGATATTTAATATTAGTAAACATTTCTAGAATTAGACTAGATAATATTATCTTTCTCTTTTGTGAACTTGGTTAAATGGTTTTAGTGTAAACTATGAATCCTGTTACTGAGGCTGCGCGTGTCACTGGAAAGGTCTGGGTTAGTGTTAATGCATCATAAAATATAAGTGCTGATCTGCCAGGATTGGATGGTTAGGATATTTACTAAGAATACAACCATCTTTCTATCTTTCGATCGCTGTCTACCTGAACACGTACCATGTATGAATGTGATCCACTCTCAGGACCGGACATTAATAACATAAATTAAGCCCAGAATCGCTTCTGTGTAAGAACTCAAGCATTTGAACCAAACATTAAGAACATCAAGAACTTCCATTTACTATTAGCTGTGCTGGCATTATTTTTTTCTAAAAAAAATAAATAAATACAAATTGTGCTACTAATTGATTAAATAATCTCCATTTAATGATCCTCATTTATTTGTAATAAATTTATTTGTATTTCTTTCACAGGAACATTTAAACAAGAAATCGAGTTTGTGCGGAAAATGATGGTATCCAGCGACTTTGCGTAGATTTCCATATAAAGAGACTCATTAACGTGAACCTCAATTAATCAAATCATATAACTGTGGATGAGTTCCTGTGACTTTATAATTAGATTGTGATTTAATGTTCCTGTGACTTTATAATTAGATTGCACATTCAAGTGTAAATCACTTATTTATTTTACTTGAAATTACCAATTAAATGAACATTTTGTGAAACTTAGTCGCTTCGTATCAATGACTTGAAAGAAAGTGATTCCAAAACAAATCAATAAATGAAGACAAATAAAACGAGATATTCAATTAGGACTAAATTAATGGCACCCTATAAAAGGAGGAGGAGTTGGTCTGTGTCTATGGTAGCCGACACGCTACAATGACTGAGCTGCATTACTGGAGGATTTAGCACATACCATGCTTAGGAGGCTCTCTTTCACCATTTAGTTGCCATTTTGTTGTTTTCAGCTCTCTGTGAGCTTTGCCTTATATGGAGTTTTGTGGGTGTGGCTAAGCATTACTCAGTTGTGTCATGTTTAGTTCAATTGGCCCTACAGAAATATTTGCACACTCAACAAGATTAGTGTGAAGCCTGCTGTTAGACATGCTAGCATTTCTCTCTTTACTAGGAACTTTTAGTGCAGGACAGAATAAACATCTGGAAGTCCTGCTTGAACTGGGCATCATCATCTCCAGCTTTCATTTATCTAGCATTGTTAGAACATTAATGCTAGATGGTATCTCAAATGGTGTCAGTGAGTGTTTTTGCCAGTAGAGGGCAGAATATATAATCTCATGCCCTCAGTATCAGTTTGGAGAGAACCAATGGTCAGTAGATGGACAGGAATTGATGTCCCATGTTTATTGGGACCACTACATTCCTGTTTCAGTGTGCAGAATCAGCCGTGTCATTTCTGAGATCTGCAGCAGGATTGATGAGTTTGGCCTGCGGTGAGTTGACATGTTTGCACACGGGCTGCAACTCGACTCCCCATGGCGCGAGACTGACTGACTGCCTCTCCGAATGGAAATTAATCATAAATTCCTCTATGTCTACAGGCAAGGCTTCGTGTCTATAAGTGCTCTTCTGTTTTGAAACATTCGCCTCAATTACGGTGAGACGCGGCCATTAAGAGCGCGAGCGGCTCTGCCGAGGCAGGTCCACTTCCTGTTACAGAGGGTACAGGGTGCACAAAGGAGACTTGCATACTTCTGCTCCTGCACAAATAACCGCCAGCTGTTTTCCTGCACTATTCAAACATGCCAAACAGCGCCGACACTGCCTCGGCCCGAGGCACTAACCTCACAATGCCAAGATTCTCTCTCTCTTTCTCTCGCTCTCCCTCTGAGCTGTAATTGAGTGATTATAACAGCTCAAAAATGATAACGATGTAGCATGCATTCTGCTGCCTGTTACTTCAATTTCAATTTATTTACATGATACAGAGGGATTACAGTAGGAGATGTATAAGATTTATAAGAGTATAAAACTGCAAATATCCCTGAGAACGTCAAGGTCTGTCATGCCTGATATTGACATAAAACAGAGCGCTAAATACACGTAGAAAAAGTCAGAGCCTCAATTTCAGCAATAAGAGACATTTGAGATAACTGAGATTTTCTCAATTCTATGCAAGTTAGCTATGATGCTGTAAAGAAGCGACAAATCCAAACAACTGTTTCCAATGATTCCTCCTATTGGTGTGGTTTGACGCTTCCTATGTTCCCCACTCACAACTTCAGGTCCTACCTGTAATTAGTTCCTATTTAGTTCCTGTTTCATCTTCTCCTGTCATATATATATATACAAGCTTTCATTAAACGTATACAGAGACGTTATGAAAAATAGAGCTTGGATGGAAGTAGCAGAGATCATTGGTGTCTAGTGAGTGTAAGTAGCTGGTACAGTTAGCTTGCTTTGAAGATAATCTGAAGCCAAGCACGTAACACGCAAACCACAAAACCAACTGTGTTTGAATTTCTGGTTTCTATTCAGTATTTCGCATTTAACAGCTGATTCACTAATCTGTAGATAACACAAATACTGATATGAATATTCTGACGATTTCACTACACAGAGGTATGTTTAGCAGAAATTGCAAAACGTTTTAATGCTTGAGTTAAGGGCGCATGAGTCTGTGGAGCTGCTGACAGCTGAGAGAGCATACGACTAATCTGAAAGAAAGAAAGAAAGAACAGAAAGAAAATGCACCTATACACACACATTCGATGAGATCAGCATGGACAGTGGGAATGTGAACAGGCAGCTGAGATTAATATAATATCTGTGTGTGTGTGTGTGTGTGTGTGTGTGTGTGTGTGTGAGATAGATATCCGGGAGACGGCGTTCGTGTATGCCATCACGGCGGCCGGAGTGACTCATGCAGTAACTCAGGCCTGCAGCATGGGGGAGCTGCTGCAGTGTGGCTGTGAGGCTCCGCCCCCTCGCCAAGCCGAAGCTCCACCCATTGTTGATGGGGCATGGGACGGGGACGGGGCCTGGGAGTGGGGGGGTTGTGGAGATGATGTGGAGTTCGGCTACGAGAAATCCAAACAGTTTATGGACGCCAAGCGCAGAAAGGGCAAGAGTGACATCCGCACTCTCATCGACCTGCACAACAATGAGGCCGGACGCCTGGTAATTATTATTATTATTATTAAAATTAATTAATTAATTTGTTGTTATTGTCATTAATAATTAATTAG
Source organism: Pangasianodon hypophthalmus (assembly GCF_027358585.1). Taxonomy (NCBI): domain Eukaryota; kingdom Metazoa; phylum Chordata; class Actinopteri; order Siluriformes; family Pangasiidae; genus Pangasianodon; species Pangasianodon hypophthalmus. Next base: position 31,659,917 of record NC_069714.1, read on the forward strand.
TTAATTAAAACCTGTAAATATAAATCTAGTACCAACATCCTCCTCTCTCTCTCACACACATATACACACACACTGTATCTGTAGAATTATAGCATTCTCTCTTGCCAGATCACATGCTGTGTGTTTTTATACACACTATGTATATATGTGTGTGTGTGTGTGTGTGTGTGTGCGCGTGTGCACGTGTGGGTGTATGTAATAAGAGTTAAAGATCAGATTATATTTCAGGTGTTTTATGTTATTTAGTTAGAGGAGAGATGTGATGATGTGTTAGATATGGTGAAGAACAATATGAGATGTGAAATCTGTCTAAACACACATTCAGCTGAAGAGCGTTTGTGTGTGTGTGCGCTCAGTGATGGATTGACTTAAATGAGCTGTTAGCAGCCTTCAACAGCAAAAAACTCAATCCTGCACTGAGCTGAAACAAAACTAACTTATTAAAGAGATAGCATGTCTTTGGGTTCTTTTTTGGGTGTTATCCTTGTAACATTTCTGAGAAGCACCCAGACCTCAAAAATTGTTATTTGTATAATTCTTTTCTTTACAAACTTTTCTATACAATAGAACAAAATATCACTGCTCAAACCAAAGGCAAGAATTGCAGTGTAAATGTCTCTAAGGTAGAGCTGAGGAGGAAGAAACCTTGGTAAGAACCACAGGAGCAACATCTAGCCAGAAGCAAGAGGCTGTACCTCAGAAGCAGGGTCTGGTTAGTAGTGGGGAGCTTGTAGACCTCAGGTGCAGGATCTGTCCAGAAGGAGGGGCCTTGGAAGCAGAATGTGAAGATTAATGTCGCTTGTAGACATTAGGAGCAGCAGCAGGGGCTTTTACACCTCAGCCACAGCATCTGGCCAGAAGCATGTAGACCTCAGGAGTGAGATCAAGATAGCGGCACGTATTAGTAGACCCAGGCAACAGGAAAACCATGGTACCACACTCTTGTAGACTTCACAAGCAGGATCTGTAGGGGATTGTGGAGCTCAGGAGTAGCATCCATAAGGAAGCATAGTTTTAATATTGCTTTCAAAAAATAAGTGAAGACTACAGTAAAGGGCCAAAGGTTTGTGCTTGTAGGCTGACTGTGTGGTCCCGATGACAGCCTCTCTTTTTTTAGATATTGATTCACTGACATCACCTTCTGAGGTCTCCTATCTGCAGACAGATCCTGTTATGACTAACAGCAGAGTAATGGCAACAAAACTTGTTAATCGACACAGACACTACTTTACAGATAATTCCTATAAAATGACATAAGTTTGTTTGAGTGTGTGACCTTAAGCTTCTTCAGAATGAGAGACAGGTGGGTGTGGAAAAAGCAGGCGAAAGCGGATTTGAGCCTTTTTTTAGAAGATAATTATATGTAATGACATTCTTTTTCAACTGTACAGCAAAAGTCTTTAATCGTCAAGGATGAAAATGTTGTGTTGGCATTAATGGTTGGTTAATTACCCAAGGGAGGTTCAGGATTGAACTCTGCTGTCAGGTTCTATAAGCTCTTGAGTAGCTCAAGGCTACAGAGAACAGGAGGGCAAATACCTTCTGAAGTGCATCGTCTTTTATCGCTTTAATCTGTGTGTGTGTGTTTAACTGCAGGCAGTGAAGAACTACATGAGGACTGAATGCAAATGTCATGGGCTGTCAGGTTCCTGCACACTGCGTACCTGCTGGAAGAAGTTGCCACGGTTCCGGGAAGTGGGCGACCGTCTTCTAGAGCGCTTCAATGGCGCATCAAAGGTGATGGGAGGCAATGATGGAAAGACACTGATTCCTGTCGGCCAGAACATAAAAGCACCAGATAAACAGGATCTGATCTATTCGGCTGAGTCGCCTGACTTCTGTCTTCCAAACAGGAAGACGGGTTCTCCAGGGACCAGGGGGAGAACTTGCAACAGCACAGCATTGGACGTGAGTGGCTGTGACCTACTGTGCTGTGAGAGAGGGTATCGAGACGAAGTTGTCGTTCTGGAGGAGAACTGCCTCTGTCGGTTCCACTGGTGTTGCGTCGTCCAGTGTAAAAAGTGTTCAGTCCGCAAGGAACTCAGCCTCTGTCACTAAGTTCTTACCTGGTGGGCAATCTAGAACTACATTGTCCAGTTGATGTTTGCAGATTACCTGGCTTGTCTGCTTGGGGACATTGACTGTCTTGCTACAGAACTTCAATTGTGTACTCTCCTGATGGAGTTCCAGATTACTGCCTCATCAGGTGGAGAATCTAGAACATGGACTGTTCCAGAACATGATTTACCTACAGAGGATTCATTAGATGTGAACTGTTCTGTTGTTTGGTCTAGATAAACCATTCTCTTGCAGGGGAATCTAGAATGCTGAGGATTTTGTTGGATTGTATCCTGTCTTGATAGAGTTCCATTTTACTAATTGATCAATTGGAGAATCTAGAACGTATATAGGCTGGCTTGTGGCAGAGTAACAATCAAATCCAGATACTTCTGCTTAAGTTCTAGACTTCCCTTTCAAACATTCTATACACTACATGTTCTGATGGAGCTTTTCCACACTGACTCAGCTGGTGGATATTTTTGAATGCTGACTCACTTTTATGAACATGATTTTTTGATTTACTTTTACAAATATCTCAGCTGGGGACTGTTGAAGTTCCAAGTCATTAACTGAGCTGGTGAAAAATCTGGACTGCTTGGTTAAAGAACTCTTAAGGTGCTGAATCAAGATCACTGACATGATATTCCACAAGTGGCTTACTTGCAGAATGATCTAAAATGCACACTCTTCTGAAGAAGTTCTAGAGTATTGACTTACCTAATGGAGATTCAATAACAGTGACTCAGTAGGTGGAGAATCTAGACTGTGAACTGACTTCTTGCTGTTACAGAATGTGACTTCTGCAGAGGGATGACCAAAGATGGACTCTTCACTTGATGTTCTACATAACTCTAAAACATCTTCTGCTTAAGTTCTAAAACACAGACTCACCCAGTGGAGCTCTAGAACACTGAATCTTCTAATAGAGCTTTACCAACCTGACTTATCTAGATGAAAATCTAGGGGAAAAAAACTACTTAAAGTTCTCAAAGTCTACTTCACTACATGGAGAATTTCCAGTGCTGACTGACATTCCAAGTGGAAATACTAGAACTTGTACTGTTCAAATTCTAGATCACTGACTCCTTTGCAGATCCTGATTTTTTCTAGAAGGTTCTGCAGGAGAACTGAGAGTAAATAGACGTTTTAATACTTCAAAGTTAAACTGTACTCTTCTCCTTAGAATGAACTTCAAAACACCAATGTTTATTTGTTTGATAGTTAATTTTCAACTCTGACTCTAAACCCTTGCAGTCCAAGTACAGGCCTAGAGTCACCAGTGATGATGCAGAATGCAGTATTGGTTCTGCCAGGCATTAAAAACATGCGTATGTTCCTACATGCATGTTCTAATGGAGTAAAAACAAACACTGAGGGACTTGGGGAGAAAATATTTGTTGTGGCAGTGTGAAGAATGCACAGCATCAAGACAAAGAACAAAGACTTCTATTTATACACAATAACATGGCGACTACTAACAGAATGAGATGTCTCTGGAATATTCTGTCCAAAGCACTTTGAATATGAGAACTATGCACATTGTACTCTAGTGTTTAATCTTTTTTCTTGTGTAAAACAGCAATATGTAAACACCCTTTTATTTTTATTGTTTTTTATTACTATTATATTCTTCAGTTATTTAATACATAGAGCTTTTATTATGCACTGGCATGATGGCAGTTTTGTTTTCAAACCTTCTATTCATTTTTATCATTGATTTTAGATCACATTCACCTACCTTAAGCAAATTGACACTGCTCATACTACTATCTATGTTTTTGTATTTTGATATTCAGACCCACAATTGCCTATTTGCAGGAATTCCCATGAGCTCCTGTTTAAAGTCATAAATGTTTAAAAATTACAGTTTTTAAAAATTAAAATAGCATTTCTTGTATTCAATTCAACAAAGTCACTGCTATATTTTCCTCAAGAGAAGGAAACTGAATCTCATAAAATCAAAACAATGTGGATGTTGAGTGCAAGAGAATCTTTGTTTAAATTACCAGATTGAAGTGACACGAATCAGATTTTCTGATTTAACATGACATAGGTCTGATTTTTTCAGGACTGTGTGGATGCAGACTGTGTTTTTTTCAAATCAGACTTGAGACACTTTTGTATGTGGTCTGAGATTAGGTACATATCTGATAAGTGGTCAGATTAGGATTCATGTGGCTTTTTCCCTTGTGGATGCACATACTCTACCACTGTCAGTGTCATTATCCAGCATCAGTAGTGATTATATCCAGTGAGAAAATGTGGAAATTGATGATTTATTGATATTTGAATAATTAAATCAAGCAAAATTGGGGGAACTGAAACTAAGTAGTGTTCAAAACAACTGCCTGAAAAACTGCTGTGCGCATGTGGGGCATTTCAGAGGACAGATGTGTTCACATTAAAGACAGATATTTCAGAGTCATTCAAGGGTAATGTGAACCCTCAACATAGACAGATCCAATCTGAGCCAAAGAAACAACACAATTCTGCAGTGAAACTGATGTAAGCGTAACCTTGAAAAACATGATGACTGCAAAATTCACAGAACCTACATCTAGTGATGTTAAAGTTGTGACATTTTGCATTTTATACAATGGCGTTGGTGAATTCCTTGGAGTAATCCTAAGGCACGAGAAGTTGGGGCTTGGGCCTATAGTATCATTTAGATACTTATTTAAAGCCAGTAAGGTATTTCCCACCTGTCATTTAATTGCACTGTAAATGCCATAAAATATTTAGCAATCCATATGTGACAAAGCATATTAATGCTATTAATGCACTCATACCTATTCAGAGAAAAATTGAATTCTTTTGGTTCTTTCGCTAGTTGCTTTATGTTGCACATAATTAAACAAACCACAACGCAAAAAATCTGAGCCCTGAGCAGTGTTCAGGGCTGAAAACATCCTCGTGAAACTCATATACATTGCTCAGAAATATGGAAACAGAAAAAGGAAATAAATGATTAGACCTTTACAGTCTCCTCCAAAAGTATTGTAAGAGCAAGGCCAATTCTTTTCTTTTTGCTGTAAAATGAAGACATTTGGGTTTGAGATGAATATGAGATGATAGATCAGAATTCCAGCTTTCATTTCCTGATACCTACATCTAGACGTGTTAAACAACATAGAAAATGGCACCTTTGGTTTGAAGCCACCCATGTTCAAGTGATCAAAAACATGTGAACATGTGACTGACAGGTGTTTCTTGATGCCCAGGTGTGTCCTGTTAGACTGATTGTTTAACCGTTTAATAGCTCTGAATGTCTACTCTTGGTGTGAGCTCTGGATTTCACCTGTGAAGACTGCATTTGTTGTTTGTCCTGAAAAAGAAAGAAACCAGTGGTGTACTAACAACCAGACATTGAACAAGTCAGCCAAGCTAAACAACAGCAGTTGATGACAGAAACATTGTGAGAGCTTTGCATGAAAACCCAAAAACAACAGTCAGTGACATCACCAACAACCTCCACAGGGCAGGGGTGAAGGTATCACAATCCACTTTTTGAAGAAGACTTCAAGAGCAGAAATATAGAGGCCACACCACAAGATACAAACCTCTCATCACCAGTAAGAGTCAGAAGGCCAGACTGAAATTCACAGAGAAATACAGAGATGAGCCACATCTGGAACCAAGATGAACCTCTACCAAAGTGATGGAAAGACCAAAGTGTGGAGAAAGAAAGGATCTGCTCATGATCCAAAACATACAAGCTCATTGTTCAAGCATGGTGGAGGTAGTGTCATGGCTTGGGCTTGCATGGCTGCTTCTGGAACAGACTCACTAATCTTTATTGATGATGGAGCTCATGATGGTAGCAGCAGAATGAATTCAGAAATCTACAGAAACATTCTGTCTGCTAATTTACAGAGAAATGCATCCAATCTTCATCATGCAGCAAGACAACGACCCAAAACACACTGCAACACAACAAAGCACTTCATCAGGGGGAAAAGTGGAAAGTTTTAGACTGGCCAAGTCCATCAGCAGACCTTAACCCAACTGAGCAGCATTTCACCTCCTGAAGAGGAGACTGAAGGGAGAAACCCCCCAAAACTAACAACAACTGAAAGAAGCTGCGCTGGAAAAGCAGCACAAAAGAAGAATGCAGCAGTTTGGTGATGTCAGTGGGTCGCAGGATTGATGCACCTAAAAATTGGGTAGTCTGCCACCAAACCCAAATGTCTTCAATGCATAGCAAAAAGAAAAGAATTGGCTTTGCCATTCCAATCCTTTCAGAGAGGACTGTAAATAAATAAATAAATAGTCTAAAACATTTTGTGTGTTGCATCCAGCATTTTTTGCGTCTTGCAATTCACAAAAAAATCTACAAAAAAACACCGTATTTCTGATTGACTTCCTGCAGTGAGTTGATTCATAGTCAAATCACTTTTTCTCAGTTCACTTAGAAGCGGACAGAGACCACCTCGCATCGATGTGAAAGAACCCTGAGGAAGTTCAATTGATTGCCAACATCCAGCCAGTTCTCTCCTTCTACATGTGCTTAGTGTTCTCCTGCTGTTAATTAAAGTAATACAGTACGAGCAGCTCACGTTCTGATACGTTATCGTTTCTATAGTAACAGCTCGTTGACAGAGACGTGTACAGCGCACGCTCCACTAATAATAAATGGATTTAAGAAATCATTGATATGGTGAAGTTTTCTGTAAGGAGATGTTTATTTAACATTGATGGAAGGAGTCTCCAGTGTCAGCGCTTTGTAACAGTCAGAGGTAAAGCTGTAACTTTAAGTTTTTCAACATTTTCAGGACAGAGGAGTTTACGCTTTGTGGTTTTTCTGTGACATGACGAGCTATGTTTTTTTGTCTTATTAACTTCAAAAGAGAGAAAAAAGGGACGCTGGTGAGGGAACGCTTAAACGTAACTATAAATTGATAGGTTTTTTTTATGACATGTTCTTTAAAAATAACCCATTGTAATCGAGGCTAAATTGCTGTGGTATCAGAGCGCTTGGGGACGTTCAGTTATAGGAGCTTCTGGGTGGTAACAGTAACTCAGCTTTATCACACCACACCACTGTTGATTGTTTTACTGTAACAGCACAACTTAGAGTGTTTTATTATTTACTTATCTCTACTGTTCTCAGCCAAGGCATGGCGATTCGTATGAGAAATATCATTTTTAAAAATGTAGTCATATGATTTAGTTTTGACCTTTACATTATCACATGCATTAAAATTCACAGAAACTCACTGAATTTACGACTGCTCTCTCCGCTCTCTTCATTTCAGGGAGTGTAAAACTGCATGACACCCGGGGTCCTGATGTTCCAGTAGAAAAAAAAAAAAAGAATAAAAAATAACAGGTGTCTCTTACTTATTATTTTCCTGGACGGAGGTTACATTTTCCAAAGCTGCAGTAGACTATTATTATATGACGTTATTTTCTGATTTGTTTCAGAGGCCATATTGTTTTTGGCTCAGTGCCAATGGGAGTTACCGAATATCTCTGTCGTTCTGTAGGAATGAGTGTTCAGTCCACACTGCAAGTTTCCTCACTTGTGTTGAAAGTTGAAATAAAACGTCTGCTGTGCTTTGGATTATGGTTTCATCTTCTACAGTATCGCAGACCTTTAGAACTCATAATCATGCCTCTGCGATGACGCTCAATGTTATCGTAATGACAAGAGCAGTACTGTACATGGTGTTGTAGCTCGTAGGATAGAAACACTGACCGATTCCCATCAGTGCACAAATTTGCCCAAACATTTGCACAAACTATACGAATAATCTCATATAAAATGTTGGTGCTATGCTGGTGCTAATATACTGTCTGAAGCAAAGTTAGCTTGAGCTAGCTAGCTACATAACAAAATGTCAAACATAAATCCATCCAATCAATGTTTGTCTAATTACAAATATTCATGTCGTTGTGACTATACATACTATGACTATGATCTGTACTTTAACCACAAACTCACACTGGTCATGTCAAGACGTCAGTTGGTCCACACTGGACACGTCTCAAATGCATTTTCATACTTTTTGTTTTGTTATGAAAATGAGATTAACTGTGTAATAGAATAAACCTAGATGAGGGAACTACCAGAATCCCCTTCTCACAACCACACTCCTCTCAGCCACGCCCCTTCTCATCCATGCTTCCTCTTAACCACACCCACCTCAGCCACACCCCCTTCTCATCCATGCTTCCTCTCAACCACACCTGCTCTCAGCCACACCCCCTCTCAGAAACACCTCCTTCATATCCATGCTTCTTTTCAACTACCCCCCTCTCAGCCACACCCCCTTCTCATCCATGTTTCCTCTCAGCCACACCCCCTTCTCATCCATGCTTCCTCTTAACCACACCCCTCTCAACCACACTCCTCTTGACCCCACCACTCTCAGCCACATCTTCTTGGGGCAGTCGTGGCCTAATGGTTAGAGACTCGGACTTGCAGCCCGAAGGTGAACCTGAAGGTCGTGGGTTTGAGTCTCAGGTCCAGCAGGGATTGTAGGTGGGGGAGTGACTGACCAGCGCTCTCTCCCACCCTCAATACCACCACTGAGGTGAGACCCTTGAGCAAGGCACCGAACCTCCAACTGCTCCCCAGGCGCCGCAACAAAAAAGGCTGCCCACTGCTCCGGGTGTGTGTTCATGGTATCCTCTAAGCTACATCTCCTCTCAGACATAAGAGAGCTTGAAGTTTTTTTTTGACATGCCTCTTTTTTTTGCCACATGACAGATGCCACATGTTGGATAGCTGTGTGTCAAAGCAAAATGTATCACAGATATGAATCACAGATTTTAAAAGAGAAAAATTCATGGCAATTATTGCCTGTCAGTCACAGTGAAGCAGGTAAAGGAAGTGTGGCCTCTGTGTGTCAGTCACAGTGATGGAGGTAAAGGAGGTGTGGCCTCTGTGTGTCAGTCACAGTGAAGGAGGTAAAGGAGGTGTGGCCTCTGTGTGCCAGTCACAGTGATGGAGGTAAAGGAGGTGTGGCCTCTGTGTGTCAGTCACAGTGATGGAGGTAAAGGAGGTGTGGCCTCTGTGTGCCAGTCACAGTGAAGGAGGTAAAGGAGGTGTGGCCTCTGTGTGCCAGTCACAGTGATGGAGGTAAAGGAGGTGTGGCCTCTGTGTGTCAGTCACAGTGATGGAGGTAAAGGAGGTGTGGCCTCTGTGTGCCAGTCACAGTGAAGGAGGTAAAGGAGGTGTGGCCTCTGTGTGCCAGTCACAGTGATGGAGGTAAAGGAGGTGTGGCCTCTGTGTGTCAGTCACAGTGAAGCAGGTAAAGGAGGTGTGGCCTCTGTGTGTCAGTCACAGTGATGGAGGTAAAGGAGGTGTGGCCTCTGTGTGTCAGTCACAGTGAAGCAGGTAAAGGAGGTGTGGCCTCTGTGTGTCAGTCACAGTGAAGCAGGTAAAGGAGGAGTGGCCTCTGTGTGTCAGTCACAGTGAAGCAGGTAAAGGAGGTGTGGCCTCTGTGTGTCAGTCACAGTGAAGCAGGTAAAGGAGGTGTGGCCTCTGTGTGTCAGTCACAGTGAAGCAGGTAAAGGAGGAGTGGCCTCTGTGTGTCAGTCACAGTGAAGCAGGTAAAGGAGGTGTGGCCTCTGTGTGTCAGTCACAGTGAAGCAGGTAAAGGAGGTGTGGCCTCTGTGTGTCAGTCACAGTGAAGCAGGTAAAGGAGGTGTGGCCTCTGTGTGCCAGTCACAGTGATGGAGGTAAAGGAGGTGTGGCCTCTGTGTGCCAGTCACAGTGATGGAGGTAAAGGAGGTGTGGCCTCTGTGTGCCAGTCACAGTGATGGAGGTAAAGGAGGTGTGGCCTCTGTGTGTCAGTCACAGTGAAGGAGGTAAAGGAGGTGTGGCCTCTGTGTGCCAGTCACAGTGATGGAGGTAAAGGAGGTGTGGCCTCTGTGTGCCAGTCACAGTGATGGAGGTAAAGGAGGTGTGGCCTCTGTGTGCCAGTCACAGTGATGGAAGTAAAGGAGGTGTGGCCTCTGTGTGTCAGTCACAGTGATGGAGGTAAAGGAGGTGTGGCCTCTGTGTGCCAGTCACAGTGATGGAGGTAAAGGAGGTGTGGCCTCTGTGTGTCAGTCACAGTGAAGGAGGTAAAGGAGGTGTGGCCTCTGTGTGCCAGTCACAGTGATGGAGGTAAAGGAGGTGTGGCCTCTGTGTGCCAGTCACAGTGATGGAGGTAAAGGAGGTGTGGCCTCTGTGTGCCAGTCACAGTGATGGAGGTAAAGGAGGTGTGGCCTCTGTGTGTCAGTCACAGTGAAGGAGGTAAAGGAGGTGTGGCCTCTGTGTGCCAGTCACAATGAAGCAGGTAAAGGAGGTGTGGCCTCTGTGTGTCAGTCACAGTGAAGGAGGTAAAGGAGGTGTGGCCTCTGTGTTCCAGTCACAATGATGGAGGTAAAGGAGGTGTGGCCTCTGTTTGCCAATCACAATGATGGAGGTAAAGGAGGTGTGGCCTCTGTGTGTCAGTCACAGTGAAGGAGATAAAGGAGGTGTGGCCTCTGTTTGTCAGTCACAGTGAAGGAGGTAAAGGAGGTGTGGCCTCTGTGTGTCAGTCACAGTGAAGGAGGTAAAGGAGGTGTGGCCTCTGTGTGCCAGTCACAATGATGGAGGTAAAGGAGGTGTGGCCTCTGTGTGCCAGTCACAGTGAAGCAGGTAAAGGAGGTGTGGCCTCTATATTTTTTCAGTATAACTGAAGGAGGTGTGGCCTTTGTGTCAGTCAGTCTCAGTGAAGGAGGTGAAGGAGGCGGGAACTCTGTCAGTCACAGTAAGGGAGGTGTGGCCTCTGTGTATGTCAGTGTCGTATAATCATATCATTATAATGATCTCTAAATACTGAAACTAAATCTGGTATTGAATTTAAGTTTAAATATTTATATCAACACTACATAGAGTCTCACATCTTCCTTCCACTGGCCTCAAACACGCCTTGTGGGTCTGTCTCTCTATTTGTCTGTCTCTCTCTATCTGTCTCTCTCTCTGTCCCTGCTACTCATCTGAAAGGGAAAAGGTGTTGTTTAGAGCAGGAACACACTCCCTTTGTGTTCGGCAAGTCGGTGCAGGCTCTGATTTTTCCAGGAATTCGTCCTTGCGTAGCCAGAGACTGAGGAAGGAATGAAGAGGGAAAGAGAGATAGACAGAGAGAGAGAGAGAGAGAGAGAATGACAGCCTCTAAAACCCCACACAGGCGATATATTTATTAAGAGAAGCTCCTAATTCAGCTGCTGCGTATTTGAATGGGGGATCACTTTGCACACACACGCACACACACACACACACAGTGCATGGTGCGGAATGTTCCAGGCTGTGTCTTTGCCTGCTGGTAGTAAAACACACAGGCGTAATGAAAGCCTGTCACTCAGCCAGAAGCAAAGCATGATGGGACTGTCTTGTCTCCTCGTCTCTGATCAATGAGATAAACGGACAGGATCACTACATTTCCTCTGATCAGTCTCACACACACACCCACCCACACACACACACGTGTTTTACCTACTACAGTCATATGTGTATATGTATATATGTGTCATATATACATCCCTCATGAAAGAACTGTTGCTCTGGCTAAGTCTCATGCTGTCCTTCACCTTTTAATCCTGTGTTCACTTTCTGTGTTACACTGTACAACATAAATCGCACCTCATAAAGGATTTTTTTTGGCTGTGAGTTAAGATTCGTAGTCTTAGAGCACATAAGGTGATGTGAGTTACTGTCACTGCGACGAAAGACAGTCAACGACAAAGCTGTGTCAGTGTGAGAAACTTCTGATTAAAGTCTCAGAGAGTGAGCGCTGCTACGGCCCTCGTCTAAAATCTACCAAAAGGAGGACAGCAAACTCACAGGACAGCTACAGATACGGTAGCAGCGATGGAGAAACGTAAACGAAGCATGCTAATGGACAGAAATAAATCTTCTTATTCTCTCAACCTTGCTTAGAAGAATGTGTGTTTACACGAGCCGGTTTTCTGCACGAGCTGATTTCCGGATCACGCTGATTGACGACGTGAGCAGAACGTAGTCATAATGCAAAACATTAGCGTTAAGCATTTTGATTTGAGACAGAACCATGATTTTTAGACATACATACGGGTTAAAGAGTTACAAATCCTGTTAGCATTTAGATCATGATGTGTCTGAGAGGTCTAAGATCAAATCCAGATGAACAACATCCAAAGCAAAGAAATACAGGAAGTAGGAAATTCTTCAGAGCCACAGTCGGGTTAAGGCCTTTGTGCACCAAAATGGATTGATGTACATTAGCAATTACTTATTTACTTATTTATTTATTTATTTATTTATCTATTTATCTATCAATTCATTAAAAATTAAAATGATGTACAATTCAGTGTGCAGGGAAGGGACTGTCATTTAAAGGTGGAAAATGCATTTTTTTTTCTCAAAACAACAATTTTAGGTTACAGATGAGTAAAAATGGTGAGCAGGACTTCTAAAGATGAGTTTTAATGGAAGAGAACATTTGTATTATTTTATTATTATTATTAGTATTATATTCTGTTTTATTGTTATAATTCTTATTATTTAATTATTTCCTTGTTTGTTTGTTTGTTTGTTGGGTTGCACAGTGGTGTAGTGGACAGAGTTTTCCCTCACAGCTCCAGGTTCGATCCTGAGCTCAGGTTTCTGTCTGTGTGCAGTTTCTGTGGGTTTCCACCAGGTTCTCCAGCTTCTTCCTACCTCCCAGATACCATGCAGATAGGTGGATGTGTTACGCTAAATTGCCCCTAGCTGTGAATCAGTGTGTGTGTGTGGGTGTGTGTGTGTCGTGTTGTATTCCTGCTTCACGCCCAGTCTTCCCGGAATAAACTCCACTGCCACCCTGATCAAGATAAAGCACTTACCGAAAATGACAGATTATTATTATTATTATTATTATTATTATTATTATTATCTTGCCAGGCTACACACAGACAATAAAAATATCCTTAAACAATAACAGAAAATTGGTTAAAATTGAAAAACATATGTTTATTGTATGTCAAATGTATTAGTAGTAGTAGTTATAAGAGTGGTAGTATTTAATTTATTTGCGTACAGCTCCTCGTACTCTGATCCAAACGCACTAATTCTCTCAGCAGCCAACTTTAACTGCAGATATTTAAATGTTCAATCAGAAAGACAAGTGAAATGAAACCAAAAATCAAACTTATTTCTGTTTTAATATAAAAGACAGTGGGACAGAATCAGATGATGAGATAGTTATGGAGGGTGAGACAGATTTGGACAGTGAGACAGTTTGGGGTGGTGTGTGTTTAGAGGTGTGGTGTGTGTTTAGAGGTGTTGTGGTGTGTGTTTAGAGGTGTGGTGTGTGTTTAGAGGTGTGGTGTGTGTTTAGAGGTGTTGTGTGTGTTTAGAGGTGTTGTGTATGTTTAGAGGTGTTGTTGTGTGTGTTTAGAGGTTTGTTTGTGTTTAGAGGTGTTGTGTGTGTGTTTAGAGGTGTTGTGTGTGTTTAGAGGTGTTGTGTGTGTGTTTAGAGGTGTTGTGGTGTGTGTTTAGAGGTGTTGTGTGTGTTTAGAGGTGTTGTATGTGTTTAGAGGTGTTGTGTATGTTTAGAGGTGTTGTTGTGTGTGTTTAGAGGTTTGTTTGTGTTTAGAGGTGTTGTGTGTGTTTAGAGGTGTTGTGTGTGTTTAGAGGTGTTGTGGTGTGTGTTTAGAGGTGTTGTGTGTGTGTTTAGAGGTGTGGTGTGTGTTTAGAGGTGTTGTGTGTGTTTAGAGGTGTTGTGTATGTTTAGAGGTGTTGTTGTGTGTGTTTAGAGGTTTGTTTGTGTTTAGAGGTGTTGTGTGTGTGTTTAGAGGTGTTGTGTGTGTTTAGAGGTGTTGTGTGTGTGTTTAGAGGTGTTGTGGTGTGTGTTTAGAGGTGTTGTGTGTGTTTAGAGGTGTTGTATGTGTTTAGAGGTGTTGTGTGTGTGTTTAGAGGTGTTGAGGTGTGTGCTTAGAGGTGTTGTGTGTGTTTAGAGGTGTTGTTTGTGTTTAGAGGTGTTGTGTGTGTGTTTAGAGGTGTTGTGTGTGTTTAGAGGTGTTGTGTATGTTTAGAGGTGTTGTTGTGTGTGTTTAGAGGTGTTGTATGTGTTTAGAGGTGTTGTGTGTGTGTTTAGAGGTGTTGAGGTGTGTGCTTAGAGGTGTTGTGTGTGTTTAGAGGTGTTGTTTGTGTTTAGAGGTGTTGTTGTGTATGTGTTTAGAGGTGTTGTGTGTGTATAGAGGTGTTTGTGTTTAGAGGTGTTGTGGTGTGTGTTTAGAGATGTTGTGTATGTGTTTAGAGGTGTTGTGTGTGTTTAGAGGTGTTGTGTTTGTGTTTAGAGGTGTTGTGGTGTGTGTTTAGAGATGTTGTGTATGTGTTTAGAGGTGTTGTGTGTGTTTAGAGGTGTTTGTGTTTAGAGGTGTTGTGGTGTGTGTTTAGAGATGTTGTGTATGTGTTTAGAGATGTTGTGTATGTGTTTAGAGGTGTTGTGTATGTGTTTAGAGGTGTTGTGTGTGTTTAGAGGTGTTGTGTATGTGTTTAGAGGTGTTGTGTGTGTTTAGAGATGTTGTGTATGTGTTTAGAGGTATTGTGTGTGTTTAGAGGTGTTTGTGTTTAGAGGTGTTGTGGTGTGTGTTTAGAGATGTTGTGTATGTGTTTAGAGGTGTTGTGTATGTGTTTAGAGGTGTTGTGTGTGTTTAGAGGTGTTGTGGTGTGTGTTTAGAGGTGTTGTTCGTGTTTAGAGGTGTTGTTGTGTGTGTGTTTAGAGGTGTTGTGTGTGTTTTTAGAGGTGTTGTGGTGTGTGTTTAGAGGTATTGTGGTGTGTGTTTAGAGGTGTTGTTTGTGTTTAGAGGTATGGTGTATGTGTTTAGAGGTGTTGTGGTGTGTGCTTAGATGTATTGTGGTGTGTGTTTAGAGGTGTTGTTGTGTGTGTTTAGAGGTGTTGTGTATGTGTTTAGATGTATTGTGTGTGTTTAGAGGTGTTGTTGTGTGTGTGTTTAGAGGTGTTGTGTGTTTAGAGGTGTGGTGTGTGTTTAAAGGTGTTGTGTATGTTTAGATGTATTGTGGTGTGTGTTTAGAGGTGTTGTGTGTGTGTGTTTAGAGGTGTTGTTTGTGTGTTTAGAGGTGTTGTGTGTGTTTAGAGGTGTGGTGCATGTTTAGAGGTGGTGTTGTGTGTGTTTAGAGGTGTGGTGCGTGTTTAGAGGTGTTGTTTGTGTTTAGAGGTATTGTGGTGCGTGTTTAGAGGTGTTTTGTATGTGTTTAGAGGTGTTGTGGTGTGTGCTTAGAGGTGTTGTGTATGTGTTTAGATGTATTGTGGTGCGTGTTTAGAGGTGTTGTGTGTGTTTAGAGGTGTTGTTTGTGTTTGTGTTTAGAGGTGTTGTGTGTGTTTAGATGTATTGTGGTGCGTGTTTAGAGGTGTTGTGTGTGTTTAGAGGTGTTGTTTGTGTTTGTGTTTAGAGGTGTTGTGTGTGTTTAGATGTATTGTGGTGCGTGTTTAGAGGTGTTGTTTGTGTTTAGAGGTGTGGTGTGTGTTTAGAGGTGTGGTGTGTGTTTAGAGGTGTTGTTTGTGTTTAGAGGTATTGTGGTGCATGTTTAGAGGTGTTGTGTGTGTTTAGAGGTGTTTTGTATGTTTTTACAGGTGTTGTGTATGTGTTTAGAGGTGTTGTGGTGTGTGTTTAGAGGTGTTGTGTATGTGTTTAGATGTATTGTGGTGCATGTTTAGAGGTGTTGTTTGTGTTTAGAGGTGTGGTGTTTAAAGGTGTTATTTGTGTTTAGAGGTGTGGCGCATGTTTAGAGGTGGTGTTGTGTGTGTTTAGAGGTGTTGTGTGTGTTTAGAGGTGTTGTTTGTGTTTAGAAGTATTGTGGTGCGTGTTTAGTGGTGTTGTGTGTGTGTTTAGAGGTGTTTTGTATTTGTTTAGAGGTGTTGTTTGTATTTAGATGTGTTGTTTGTGTTTAGAGGTGTGGTGTGTGTTTAGAGTTGTTGTGGTGTGTGTTTAGAGGTGTTTGTGTTTAGTGGTGTTGTGTGTGTTTAGAGGTGTTTGTGTTTAGAGGTGTTGTGTGTGTTTAGAGGTGTTGTGTGTGTTTAGAGGTGTTGTTGTGTGTGTGTTTAGAGGTGTTGTGTGTGTTTAGAGGTGTTGTTGTGTGTGTGTTTAGAGGTGTTGTGTGTGTTTAGAGGTGTTGTGTGTTTAGAGGTGTTGTTGTGTGTGTGTTTAGAGGTGTTGTGTGTTTAGAGGTGTTGGGTGTTTAAAGGTGTTGTGTATGTTTAGATGTATTGTGGTGTGTGTTTAGAGGTGTTGTGGTGTGTGTTTAGAGGTGTTGTTTGTGTTTAGAGGTGT
Organism: Pangasianodon hypophthalmus; assembly: GCF_027358585.1. NCBI lineage: Eukaryota > Metazoa > Chordata > Actinopteri > Siluriformes > Pangasiidae > Pangasianodon > Pangasianodon hypophthalmus. The sequence continues at coordinate 31,676,264 of NC_069714.1, forward strand.
TGTGTGTGTTTAGAGGTGTTGTTTGTGTTTGTGTTTAGAGGTGTTGTGTATGTGTTTAGATGTATTGTGGTGCGTGTTTAGAGGTGTTGTGTGTGTTTAGAGGTGTTGTGTGTGTTTAGAGGTGTTGTTGTGTGTGTGTTTAGAGGTGTTGTTGTGTGTGTGTTTAGAGGTGTTGTGTGTTTAAAGGTGTTGTGTATGTTTAGATGTATTGTGGTGCGTGTTTCGAGGTGTTGTTGTGTGTGTTTAGAGGTGTTGTTTGTGTTTGTGTTTAGAGGTGTTGTGTATGTGTTTAGATGTATTGTGGTGCGTGTTTAGAGGTGTTGTGTGTGTTTAGAGGTGTTGTGTGTGTTTAGAGGTGTTGTTGTGTGTGTGTTTAGAGGTGTTGTTGTGTGTGTGTTTAGAGGTGTTGGGTGTTTAAAGGTGTTGTGTATGTTTAGATGTATTGTGGTGCGTGTTTCGAGGTGTTGTTGTGTGTGTTTAGAGGTGTTGTTTGTGTTTGTGTTTAGAGGTGTTGTGTATGTGTTTAGATGTATTGTGTGTGTTTAGAGGTGTTGTTGTGTGTGTGTTTAGAGGTGTGGTGTGTGTTTAAAGGTGTTGTGTATGTTTAGATGTATTGTGGTGTGTGTTTAGAGGTGTTGTGTGTGTGTTTAGAGGTGTTGTGTGTGTTTAGAGGTGTGGTGCATGTGTAGAGGTGGTGTTGTGTGTGTTTAGAGGTGTGGTGCGTGTTTAGAGGTGTTGTTTGTGTTTAGAGGTATTGTGGTGCGTGTTTAGAGGTGTTTTGTATGTGTTTAGAGGTGTTGTGGTGTGTGCTTAGAGGTGTTGTGTATGTGTTTAGATGTATTGTGGTGCGTGTTTAGAGGTGTTGTGTGTGTTTAGAGGTGTTGTTTGTGTTTGTGTTTAGAGGTGTTGTGTGTGTTTAGATGTATTGTGGTGCGTGTTTAGAGGTGTTGTGTGTGTTTAGAGGTATTGTGGTGCGTGTTTAGAGGTGTTGTGTGTGTTTAGAGGTGTTTTGTATGTGTTTACAGGTGTTGTGTATGTGTTTAGAGGTGTTGTGTATGTGTTTAGAGGTGTTGTGGTGTGCGTTTAGAGGTGTTGTGTATGTGTTTAGATGTATTGTGGTGCGTGTTTAGAGGTGTTGTTTGTGTTTAGAGGTGTGGTGTTTAGAGGTGTTGTTTGTGTTTAGAGGTGTGGTGTTTAGAGATGTTATTTGTGTTTAGAGGTGTGGTGTTTAGAGATGTTGTTTGTGTTTAGAGGTGTTGTTTGTGTTTAGAGGTGTTGTTTGTGTTTAGAGGTGTTTGTGTTTAGTGGTGTTGTGGTGTGTGTTTAGAGGTGTTGTGTGTGTTTAGTGGTGTTGTGTGTGTGTTTAGAGGTGTTTGTGTTTAGAGGTGTTGTGTGTGTGTTTAGAGGTGTTTGTGTTTAGAGGTGTTGTGTGTGTGTTTAGAGGTGTTGTGGTGTGTGTTTAGAGGTGTTTGTGTTTAGAGGTGTTGTGGTGTCTGCTTAGAGGTGTTGTGTTTGTGTTTAGAGGTGTTGTGTATGCGTTTAGATGTATTGTGGTGCGTGTTTAGAGGTGTTGTGTGTGTTTAGAGGTGTTGTTTGTGTTTACAGGTGTTGTGGTGTGTGCTTAGAGGTGTTGTTGTGTTTGTGTTTAGAGGTGTTGTGTGTGTTTAGAGGTGTTGTAGTATGTGTTTAGAGGTGGTGTTTGTGTTTAGAGGTGTTTGTGTTTAAAGGTGTTGTGTGTGTTTAGAGGTGTTGTGTGTGGTTAGAGGTGTTGTGGTGTGTGGTTAGAGGTGTTTGTGTTTAGAGGTGTTGTGTGTGTGTTTAGAGGTGTTTGTGTTTAGAGGTGTTGTGATGTGTGCTTAGAGGTGTTGTTGTGTTTGTGTTTAGAGGTGTTGTGTGTGTTTAGATGTATTGTGGTGTGTGTTTAGAGGTGTTGTGTTGTGTGTTTAGAGGTGTTGTGGTATGTGTTTAGAGGTGTTGTGTGTGTTTAGAGGTGGTGTTTGTGTTTAGAGGTGTTTGTGTTGAAAGGTGTTGTGTATGTGTTTAGAGGTGTTGTGTGTGTTTAGAGGTGTTGTGGTATGTGTTTAGAGGTGTTGTTTGTGTTTAGAGGTGTTGTGTGTGTTTAGAGGTGTTGTGGTGTGTGTTAGAGGTGTTGTGTGTGTTTAGAGGTGTTGTGTATGTGTTTAGAGGTGTTTGTGTTTGTGTTTAGAGGTGTTTTGTGTTTAAAGGTGTTGTGTGTGTTTAGAGGTGTTGTAGTATGTGTTTAGAGGTGGTGTTTGTGTTTAGAGGTGTTTGTGTTTAAAGGTGTTGTGTGTGTTTAGAGGTGTTGTGTGTGGTTAGAGGTGTTGTGGTGTGTGGTTAGAGGTGTTTGTGTTTAGAGGTGTTGTGTGTGTGTTTAGAGGTGTTTGTGTTTAGAGGTGTTGTTGTTTGTGTTTAGAGGTGTTGTGTATGTGTTTAGAGGTGTTTGTGTTAAATGTGTGGTGTATGTGTTTAAAGTTGTTGTGTATGTGTTTAGAGGTGTTTGTGTTTAGAGGCGTTGTGTATGTTTAGAGGTGTTGTGGTGTGTGTTTAGAGGTGTTGTGGTGTGTGTTTAGAGGTGTGTGGTGTGTGTTTAGAGGTGTTTGTGTAGAGGTGTGTGTATGTGTTAGAGGTATGTGGTGTGTGTTTAGAGGTGTTGTGTGTGTTAGAGGTGGTGGTTGTGTTAGAGGTGTTGTGTGTGTTAGAGGTGTTGTGTGTGTTAGAGGTGTTGTGTATGTGTTTAGAGCTGTTGTGGTGTGTGTTTAGAGGTATTGTGGTGTGTGTTTAGAGGTGTTGTGGTGTGTGTTTAGAGGTGTTGTGTATGTGTTTAGAGGTGTTGTGTGTGTTTAGAGGTGTTGGTGTGTGTTAGAGGTGTTGTGTGTGTGTTTAGAGGTGTTGTGGTGTGTGTTTAGAGGTATTGTGGTGTGTATGTGTTTAGAGGTGTTGTGTATGTGTTTAGAGGTGTTGTGTGTGTTTAGAGGTGTTGTGTGTGTTTAGAGGTGTTGTGGTATGTGTTTAGAGGTGTTGTGGTGTGTGTTAGAGGTATTGTGGTGTGTGTTTAGAGGTATTGTGGTGGTGTTTAGAGGTGTTGTGTATGTGTTTAGAGGTGTTGTGTATGTGTTTAGAGGTGCTTGTGTTTAGAGGTGTTGTGTATGTGTTTAGAGGTGTTGTGGTGTGTGTTTAGAGGTGTTGTGTATGTGTTTAGAGGTGTTTGTGTTTAGAGGTGTTCTGTATGTGTTTAGAGGTGTTGTGTGTGTTTAGAGGTGTTGTGTATGTGTTTAGAGGTGTTGTGTGTGTTTAGAGGTGTTGTGGTGTGTGTTTAGAGATGTTGTGTATGTGTTTAGAGGTGTTGTGTATGTGTTTAGAGGTGTTGTGTGTGTTTAGAGGTGTTGTGTATGTGTTTAGAGGTGTTGTGTGTGTTTAGAGGTGTTGTGGTGTGTGTTTAGAGGTATTGTGGTGTGTGTTTAGAGGTATTGTGGTGTGTGTTTAGAGGTGTTGTTGTGTGTATGTTTAGAGGTGTTGTGGTGTGTGTTTAGAGGTGTTTGTGTTTAGAGGTGTTGTGTGTGTGTTTAGAGGTGTTGTGGTGTGTGTTTAGAGGTATTGTGGTGTGTATGTGTTTAGAGGTGTTGTGTATGTGTTTAGAGGTGTTGTGTGTGTTTAGAGGTGTTGTGGTATGTGTTTAGAGGTGTTGTGGTGTGTGTTTAGAGGTATTGTGGTGTGTGTTTAGAGGTATTGTGGTGTGTGTTTAGAGGTGTTGTGTATGTGTTTAGAGGTGTTGTGTATGTGTTTAGAGGTGCTTGTGTTTAGAGGTGTTGTGTATGTGTTTAGAGGTGTTGTGGTGTGTGTTTAGAGGTGTTGTGTATGTGTTTAGAGGTGTTTGTGTTAGAGGTGTTCTGTATGTGTTTAGAGGTGTTGTGTGTGTTTAGAGGTGTTGTGTATGTGTTTAGAGGTGTTGTGTGTGTTTAGAGGTGTTGTGGTGTGTGTTTAGAGATGTTGTGTATGTGTTTAGAGGTGTTGTGTATGTGTTTAGAGGTGTTGTGTGTGTTTAGAGGTGTTGTGTATGTGTTTAGAGGTGTTGTGTGTGTTTAGAGGTGTTGTGGTGTGTGTTTAGAGGTATTGTGGTGTGTGTTTAGAGGTATTGTGGTGTGTGTTTAGAGGTGTTGTTGTGTGTATGTTTAGAGGTGTTGTGGTGTGTGTTTAGAGGTGTTTGTGTTTAGAGGTGTTGTGTGTGTGTTTAGAGATGTTGTGTATGTGTTTAGAGGTGTTGTGGTGTGTGTTTAGAGGTGTTGTGTGTGTGTTTAGAGGTGTTGTGGTGTGTGTTTAGAGGTGTTGTGTGTGTGTTTAGAGGTGTTGTGTATGTGTTTAGAGGTGTTGTGTGTGTTTAGAGGTGTTGTGTATGTGTTTAGAGGTGTTGTGTGTGTTTAGAGGTGTTGTGGTGTGTGTTTAGAGGTGTTTGTGTTTAGAGGTGTTGTGTGTGTTTAGAGATGTTGTGTATGTGTTTAGAGGTGTTGTGGTGTGTGTTTAGAGGTGTTGTGTGTGTGTTTAGAGGTGTTGTGGTGTGTGTTTAGAGGTGTTGTGTGTTTTTAAAGATGTTGTGGTGTGTTTGGTCTTTAATCAGTGTTTTTTCACATCAAGCTGCTCATAAAACCCTCAGATCTGATCTAATCACACTAATTACTACCTGCACTGTGTGTGTTAATCTGATATGTCAGGGCTCTAGCGTATCTGTAGTGGAGTGTATATGACTTGTGGTTTGGGGGTCCACACACACACACACACACACACACACACACACACACACACAGAGAGAGAAAGGATCAGTGATACTTTGGGGCTGTTTTTATAATTCTTGTGAAGATTGATAGCATCATGAAGTTCCAGGATCATTTTAGATCAAAGTGAGAAGATCAGAGTAAAATTTTGGCACCAAAAATTCTTGGAAATGAGGCAATTTATTCTGCACTTAGGCCTAAGTATAAAAGCGGTGTAGAAAAATCTAAACTTCTTTAGCGTTAAGAGGAATGTTAAACAGACGAGAAACTTCAAGTGTTCTAGAGACGTCTCAACAAAACACAAACTTTTACAAAGTACTTGAAATGTTCTGCATGGAGGAGTGGAGCAAGATCGTCTACAAAACATTACAGTAAGAACTGTAGGGGTGCCAATACTTTTAACCCAGAACATTCAGCCACTCTGAAATATATGTCATAGAGAATCATGTTTGTTCATTTTTCATGCAGGGTGCCAATACTTATGGTGGACTGTATATGATGGCTGTGCTATAACTCACACATAAACACATTTACAGAGTCCAAATAATAATAATTTTAAAATAACAAGAATTAAAATATTAATATTACATACTAATGTCTCAGTGATGATGGGGTGATAAACAAATCCAGGCCTCAGCCACCAGGGGGAGCTGTTTAACTTCATACACATTTACACACGGAGCAGCTGAACACCACTCAGCACCTTCATCATTCACTGAGAGATAGATAGATAGATAGATAGAGAGATACATTGATTGAACATCAGTTCTATCTATCTATCTATCTATCAGTATGTCTATCTGTCATTCTTCCTGTCCATCTCTTTCCGTATGTCTTGCTTAACTCGGAGCAGTTTGAACATCAGTTCCATCTATCTATCTGCTCTGAGTTACACAGGACAGACAGAGACCGATGTGAAGGAATGACAGATAGACGTAGAGAGACAGACAAATACAGACAGTGAGAAAGATACACACAGAAAGATACAGAGACAGAGACAGACAAAGAGATAGAGAGAAAGATGCAGATAGATAGATAGATAGATAGATAGAAAGATAGAATTGAGGTTTAAACTGCACTGAGTTATGCAAGACAGACAGAGATGGAGAGAGAAGGAATGACACATAGAGAGACAAACAGATACAGATAGAGAGATAGAGAGATAGACAGACAAAGACAATGAGAGAGAGAGAGAGAGAGAGAGAAGAATTCAGTTATTTTCTTTGGGATCAATAAAGTTTATCTTATCTTAAACAGACAGACAGATAGACAGATAGAGAGAAAGACAGAGAAGCATACCGAGACAGACAGATGGATGGATGGACAGACAGTAGAACAGAAACAGACAGTTGGTGTGCTTTCACCTACAGTGAAACATGGTGGTGGTAGTATGAAGGCGTGGGGACATTTTGCTGCATAGGGACCTGGGTAACTTTTATTACTTAAGAAATCCTGATGAAAAGAAAACGTCTGACCATCAGTGTGTGAGCTAAAGCTGAAGTGTAACTGGGTGATGCAGCAGGGCAATGATCCAAAACGCAGACGCAAGTTCTGGAGTGGCCTACTCAAGGTCAGGAGATGTGGCAGAAGCTGAATGAGAAGGTCATGCTCAAAGAATGAAAGCAGTTCTGCAGAGAAGAGTAGGTGAACATTCCTCCACGGAGATGAACAAGACTCGTCAAATTATAGGAAGTGTTTAGCTAATGCTGCTAAGCCTGATCCAACCAGATATAAGGTTTAAGGGGGCATTTATTATTTCACAGGGGTGATATGAGTTGCATGTTTTCACTGACTGAATAAAATAAACATTAAAAACTGTACAGGCAAGAGTAAAGAGTATCAGGAAGAGGACAGATACTTTTTTCATGCTACTGTACGTTAGCGTATTTGAATGGACGGATTTCAGTATGTGAAAGCTCTCTTGATGGAATGAGACAATCGTGCATCAGCTCACTGGAGCAACCACGTTTGACTGAGTTTCCTCTTTCCTCCAATCACAGCTTGACTCTCTTCCAGGATGTGAGAGAGAGAGAACACAATAAAATGACACACAGTATTCAGACACTATTTTTTGTTATTGAATATACTTCCAGTGCTTAAATGAAATTGTTAGGGAAAAAGATTTCAGACACCACAAATGACCAACATTAGTACTTTGTTGCAAAGCCGTTGATAATTACAGCTTTGAGATATTTATGCTGAGAAGTAATTAGCTTTTTGCAGCATTGTGGTTCAGTGTTGGCCCATTCCTCTTGGCAAATTGTCTTCAATTCCCCAAGGGTATGAAGGAAAATATTTTTTGTCCTCCATGAATAAAGTCAGGAGATTGGCGCGACCATGCAAGACCTTCTTGAGTTATCTTGGCTGTACATTTGGGGATGTTGCCTCAACATCATGAAACGTCCATATTCTCCCCAGAGTCCGTTTCCTGGCCGGTGAGATTAAATTCTTCTCTAATGTATCCCGGTACAACTCTCCATTCATGTTGCCTTCAATGGTGTGTAATGCCCCAATACCATTTGCACAGAAGCAGCTCCATATCATGATGCTCCCATCACCATGCTTCACTGTTCTTTCACCAAACATGACTAACTGAATAACTGCCAGAGAGTTCTACATTTTTTCTCACATGACCAGCGTATATTGTGCCAAAAGAGTTCTGATTTAAACTGCTTTTAGACGTGCATGCTCTCTGCTTCCTGCTGCTTTCAGGTCATCCTGCAACTCTTTTCATGTGACTGGTGGCTTCTCTCTTACCTTCCTCATGTATGGATTAGATTGAGACTTGTCTATTTGGATAACAGCATCTGTGAGATAAATAAACTAAACTGATGTCACATACTACAATAAAAAAGTGACAAACTGATTGCAGCCAATTAAATCAACATGTCTGCATCTCTAAAGCCCATAAAAACCAAACTGTTTCCTTCAAAAGAACCCAAGCTGTTTAGTTTCCCCTTCAGTGGTCGCCATTCCACTCCGCGGTCTCTCCGAGTCCACAGTGTGATTCATGTCAAGTGCACATTAAATTACTGATGAGACCAGAAAAAAGCCACCATCTGTTTTCACCCGGATTAAACCCGAGTGTGATTGTGTCTGAAATGTGAAAAATGCAATGCTGGCTACTGCTGTGCCATTTGTTGTTAGCTGCCATGAGCTCCTTGAAGTGGTTTTATAGAGCACAGAGTGAGAGAGAGTGCCGACCCAAAGTGATCGACATCTGAAGCCCATTTCCTGCCATTAAACAAGAGAGACTATTAGCTCTAAACACTGCCTCGTTTCCACAGTATCACTTCAAACATTTGCCTCACACACACCGTAAACAACCACAAAACATTCCCAAAATAATACAGGAGGAGTAGCTCCGAATCAAAATCCTGATCTACAAAAAATACCTGATCAGTACAGCCCCGACTGCTGATGGCGGCATTGCATATAAAAACAGCAGTTATTTAGTTCTAGAGTGTTATCATGACAAGTGCTTGAAGAAAAAAGTTAAAAGTTACATGAAGTGGAAAGAAGAAAGAAAGAAAGAAAGAAAGAAAGAAGGAAACAAACAAACAAACAAAGAGTTAAAATAATAGTAAGGAAACAAAGAAAGTAAAAAGAAGAGGAAGAAGAAAGAGTTAAGAGGAAAGAAAGAAAGAAAGAAAGAAAGAAGTCTGCAGCAAGAGTTTTGAATTCTATGTGATAATGCCAGAGTGTATCTCAGTATATTATGGAGCTGATTGTTGGCAGGTGGACGTGAGCTGAACACACAGGTATTTTACTTCAGCTCTAAGGTTTTGCTTGTTTATGTCCTCATCAGACTTCAAACACAACCAAATAAACACCAGGCTGCCGAGCTGATCACTATCTGAGACGGCCGTCAGAACGACGCAGCTCTGAGGTGCATGGTTCAAATTCCCAGACTGTGAATAGCTCGTATCAGCAAGGAGCTTTGATCGTATCAGCAAGGAGCTTTGAATCTGAACTAGGTGCATGATGATATAGTTCATAATTAGCGTTATTCTGAGTTAATGACATCACAAAATAAATGGTATTTTAGGATTTCCTGGGAATTGGGAAAGTTGTGGTATGGCAGTCCCCCTGAAAAGCAGGTTCACCATGACATCATCCACATAAAAGGTTCCTTCCTTTAAAATAGTTTTAAACCTGGGTTATGAGCACGACAGCCATATGATTCTGCATCAGGGCAGTGATGTAATTCTGTGTGCTAACGTATTTCTTTTTGATACAGGTTGTTAAAGAGTCAAGAGGATTGATTTATATCCACAATAGCCAGTAGCCTTCAAGATACACCACATTCATGCATAACCTAAACGTGATTGTAGCTTAGCCAACTAACTAAGGACAGCTGAGACTATAATGATGGCTCAAAGATTTCCTACCATCACCATGCTGATGAGGATAGTACCATCTCTGGTTTTAGAGCAAGGCCTATGGCAACACCAATGAGGTCAGAGCAGCACAAGGAGGGAGTTGATGCTTCCGAGTTATATGTTTATGTCTAAAGTATTAATATTTTTTGTTTACTGATGTATCAGTTGGTAGCAGAATTTTTTTTTTTCATGAGAAAGACAAACATTCTAGCTGGTGTTTAACTGCAAATGTGGCCACATCTTTAAAGATATTGTTTACACAACCATCCTGGTTGCTCCTGTCCATCTGGTGACGTACACCTAAAAATACCATGCCATTCCAGTGGCTATTACTATATTAACCACTACAATTTCCATAGAGTTTATGCAGATGGCCATTCCTGCTATGGATGGGTGGTTCTGATGTACCTACACGAGGAGGCCTACACAGTTCTTGAACAAGTGGTCCAAAGACAAAAAGCCAGGCTATTATTTAGTCATCTTCTGGGGTCACAACCAAAGGATCTGGTGTGGCTTTCTACTGGAGACCTTAACTTTAAGCTCTGCCCCCTATATTATGAGGCTTATTCAAGGTCCTGTGACAAATCAACTAGGTGACTTGCTGTTTGACGCTCATCATCGTCATCTTGCCATTCTTTACCATTTCCAGTTCTATTAGATTGATGTCCTAGGGCAAAAGTGAAGGCTGATCTAGATCATGGGGTCTGGGGTGGTTGCAGGCTTTTAATCCAGCTAAGCATGAGACACACCTGATAATTGATTGAGGTGAAGATGAACTGATTCAAAAGGTAGATCAGGTGTAATTAGGTGTGGCTTTCAATTGCTTGGAATGAAACCTTGCAGCTGTTCTGGTCCTTTGCGGATAAGATTTAAAAGCTTGATCTACACTATATTGCCAAAAGTATTGGGACACCCCTCCAAATCATTGAAGTCAGGTGTTCCAATCACTTCCATGGCCACAGGTGTATAAAATCAAGCACCTAGGCATGCAGACTGCTTCTACAAACATTTGTGAAAGAATGGGTCGCTTTCTGGAGCTCAGTGAATTGAAGCCTGGTACCGTGATAGATTTCCTCACTACTAAATATTCCACAGTCAACTGTTAGTGGGATTATAACAAAGTGGAAGCAATTGGGAACAACAGCAACTCAGCCATGAAGTGGTCGGCCACGTAAAATCACAGAGAGGGGTCAGCGCATGCTGAGGCACACAGTGCGCAGAAGTCGCCAACTTTCTGCAGAGTCAATAGCTACAGACCTCCAAACTTCACGTGGCCCTCAGATTAGCTCAAGTACAGTGCGTAGAGAGCTTCATGGAATGGGTTTCCATGGCCGAGCAGCTGCATCCAAGCCTTACATCACCAAGTGCAATGCAATGCATCGTATGCAGTGGTGTAAAGCACGCTGCCACTGGACTCTAGAGCAGTGGAGACGCGTTCTCTGGAGTGACGAATCACGCTTCTCTGTCTGGCGATCCGATGGACGAGTCTGGGTTTGGCGGTTGCCAGGTGAACGGTACTCACCTGACTGCATTGTGCTGAGTGTAAAGTTCGGTGGAGGAGGAATTATGGTGTGGGGTTGTTTTTCAGGCGTCGGGCTTCACCCCTTAGTTCCAGTGAGAGGAACTCTTAATGCTTCAGCATACCAAGACATTTTGGACAATTTCATGCTCCCAACTTTGTGGGAACAGTTTGGGGATGTCCCCTTCCTGTTCCAACATGACTGTGCACCAGAGCACAAAGCAAGGTCCATAAAGACATGGATGAGCGAGTTTGATGTGGAGGAACTTGCCTGGCCTGCACAGAGTCCTGACCTCAACCCAATAGAACACCTTTGGGATGAATTAGAGCGGAGACTGTGAGCCAGGCCTTCTCATCCAACATCAGTGTCTGACCTCACAAATGCGCTTCTAGAAGAATGGTCAAACATTCCCATAAATACACTCCTAAACCTTGTGGAGAGCCTTCCCAGAAGAGTTGAAGCTGTTATAGCTGCAAAGGGTGGGACAACTCCATGTTAAACCCTACAGATTAAGAATGGGATGTCATTAAAGTTCATATGCATGTAAAGGCAGACATTCCAAAACTTTTGGCAATATAATGTAGATGCAGGTGGACCTAATCATTGAGCTTAGGGTCTATGGTGTTACTAGTGGGAACCCACCACAGCTCTCCAGGACTACACTCCTCCAATATCCTGGAAATGGACTAGTCCCATCCTGGACCCAAGCCTCTTCAAGTAGTTCCACTGCCAACATCTGGACCAACCTCCTATTTGGCCCTAGGCCATCACTCTGTTAGAAGTGGAGATGGAGACCCCAAACTATTCGAGTAGTTTTACCACCCTCATCTAATCCAACCTGCTCTTTGGCCCTAGGCCATAAATCTGGGAGAAACAGAGATGTCCATCAGGTCTCATTCTCTCCTGAGGTTCCAGGTTTCCCATTTACTCAGTTTAGTGTTTCTGACATCTGTTTATAGATTATAGTTCCAGATATCTTGAATGACATCACTGAGCTTATGTTGGACTTCCACTGCCTTAATTAAATGCCTACTGCAAATATAGAATATTGATGCTATGCTATAGGACTTTTTAGACCTTTAGGCATAAATTAATTTTATTCTGGTCAGGGAATCTGGAAAACTAAATGCTAGATGGGAATACTGTACACCCTGGATAGAACGCTAATCCATCACAGTCATTCATGCCCTAGCTGTTTTAACCTATAGTGTGTGTGTGTGTGTGTGTGTGTGTGTGTGTGTGTGTGTGTAATTATTGGGCTATTAGTTGGTGGTTGGTGGGGTGGGGGATGTTGTGGAGGCCCATTACGGGAAGTTGTCAGCATTGAGCTTGTGTTATTGTAGGGAAGAGAACAGAGAACTTAGGATCAAAAGGCACACTCTTGAAAAAAATACACACACACACACACACACACACACACACAGGCATTCCATGACCTTTGACCTTTTGTATCTTGGCACTGCTGTGATGTCAGCCTCACTTGCTTTGCTCAGAAGATGAAACAGAAGTGAAATGGTCCAGAGAGTGGGATACGGCTGCAGGCAGAAAGCGCTCACTCACGGCAGAGCGGAAGGTCCGATGTGTAGCTGTGTGTGTTCTTGTGCTACACTCCTGTACATTTTGTGTTGTTCTGTATTGCGCTGTGGGTTGATGGGGCAGTGATGGAGCAGTGATGTTGTACTGAATCTGTAGCCCATTTCAAAGCCGAAGATGCATCATACCCTCTGGTTTTATCTCAGTCATATGAAGCAGATTTGGGACTTTCCCCTGCTGCAGGGAGGGCCGATGACTCAGACGCTTCATCGCCACAGACAGACATGTCACAATCGAACACGCTAAGGGCAGATGATCCCAGGTCACCTGTAGTTCAAGCAGCCCCGAGCTCATTACGGCCATCTGACCTCCCATTGCTCCTGCAACCACCATTAAATGGATAATCCCTAACCCCTACTGTAGTGTGCAGTACTTAGCAATGTTCTGTCCCATCACTTAGGGCTGCCTCCTTATATTTTACATTTTACATGTAATTTGAAATTCCTCATGAATGGTTCTCTTGATACAGGCTAAAGCTAGGAATAACTCTTAGCAGGCTAGTCTCCTGTCACAGGTCAGGTATCAGGTTGGTGTTTAAGGTTCTGGTGAAGCTGTAAAGGTGATTAGTATGAGCAGCAGTGTCCTGTGGCCTGGAACTCATCCATTTCCTGTTTACAACAGCATAAGCAACTAAACACCTACATTTAGCGTTCTTCCTGAAGTTTAAATTTACAGCTCAACAAGACCTGCACTTTACAGATTAATTTAATTTACAATAATTCAGAGACTATTAGAAGTACATTTTTGTATACAACACTGGAAAAATGCATATAGAACTTTATTATTATTATTCTGTAAAGTTACAGTCTGGTTATATCTCTGTTTTATCAATAAGTGTATTGCTTTTCTATATGTTTTATTATTCTGATTTGTATTCTTAGAAATCGAAAATATTTACAAGATATTTCACTTTCAAAATCGGTCCTAAAAATGTGTTCACTACATATTTTTTAGTTTTTATTATAGCAAATTTATTTTTATTCAAACTGGAAGGTGATTGGTTAGAACTTTTTTTTTATTACATCATTTTATATATTTTCTTAATATTACACCAAAATGTTGCAAAATAAAAAAGCACCACATTTCAACTAAGTGCAGATCAAATAATAATAACTTTATAATACTGAGGTATTGAGTTGTAGTTTATACAAACACAAATTTTAAGTTCTTATATACAGAGTTTCCTTTATTCCTGTTAAAATCGTCGCATATAAACTCTCACTAAAATAAATGTCCATTTTCTCACTGGACAGTGTAGAGTGTGTGTCCTTCTCAGACAGATTTACACACATACACACATACACACACACCATTCTGTTAAAATGAGATGTTTCACATTTTATATTAAAAGAGGGAACAAGATACAGAATACTTGAATATGTTCTGCTCTAAAAATATTCAATAATAATAATGACAGTTTAACTTAAACTTGAGCAATACAACTGTAATTATATATATAATATATATATATACATATATATATCTGTCTGAGAAGGACACACACTCTACACTGTCCAGTGAGAAAATGGACATTTATTTTAGTGAGAGTTTAAATGGGACGATTTTAACGGGAATAAAGGGAACTCTCTGGAATATGGAGCAAGCCCGGTGTCCATATGTCTGTGTGTGTGTGTTTATATTTTAACGTTAGTAATGACAGAAACTCGGAATGATACATGTCATTAAAGACGGGTTTGTTTTTCTGCACTGGACTGAATGATGGATGGAATAAAAGCTGAACTGTGGTGTTTCTGCATGGATCTGACTTCATTCCTTATGTTTTCAGTGAATATATGACTTTTACGCTTTTTAATATTTTCTGTAATAAAAATGCAAGTTCATCTACACATGTAAAACATTCTCTATATGAACCACTGAGTAATGAATAAAATCCAGAATGAATAAAATGACAAAATAATGAACTCTGGTACAGATTTAGCGAATAAACACTCATTACTCAGATTCTCGACAGGCCTTTGTTAGTCTAAAGACACTTGACTATCTGCAGTTTTCTGTCTGTTTGAATCAAATTCTTGATTCTTTACAAAATATATTATATATACAGTGGGGTCCAAAAGTCTGAGAGCACATTGAAAATCTGGAATTTTATTTTCATTTAAAATTGTTAATAAACACAAGGTTTTGGAATTTTGAAATATTTAAAACAAAGAAAGTAAATGTTCAATATCTTGAATATTTAATATTGAAGATTCTGCACTATTTCTAGCAGATTAACTGCTTTGTACAAAAGGTCAGATTTTCCTCATGTCTAATCTCTTCTACTGAAGCGTGAGATCAGACGTCACTCTGATGGATCTGATCTAAAATGGATCATCAGGTTTTATATAAACGTGTGGAGTCGATGCCAGCTCGAGTCACACTGTCATTAAAGCAAAAACGAGACGAACCGAATACTAAGAAACTCTGACATTCATGTAAATATTTCTACACTCAAGCTGCTGTCAGTAATATAACTTGTAATGAAAATTGTTTTATTAAAGTAGAAAAGAAGGCAAAATAGAAGCATTTTCACGTGTGCTCTCAGCTCTCAGACTTTTAGACACAGCTGTATACAAGAGCACTTGTGAGGCAGAGCTGCTTCCATGTGAACTCGAGAGATGTTTAGTTTCAGTGAGAACACAGCTGAACTCCGCCCCTTCCTGTAAGGAGATGTGTATACAACATTTATGGAAGGAGTCTCCAGTGTCAATAAAATAATAAATAAAACCATGTGTGCAGCCATCTACCTGTGTGTGTGTGTGTGTGTGTGTGTGTGTGTGTGTGTGTGTGGAATGCTTTATAGGTCTCTTGGGTTTCTAAGCAGCTCCTCTATTGAGTAGAATATAAATGATAGTGACAAATGACCTTATAAATCCTGATCCTGAGTCAGCCTGACCTTTCTGAGCCCAGACACACACACACACACACACACGCGCACACACACACACACACACACACACACTACAGTAACTGCTCAATTCACATTTATAATCTTCTTTACTGTAATTCTAACGCAAGACTCCGTAATGCTTCAGGAGTGTCGGTGCAGAACGCTGCATTCTGATTGGCCGAGAGCAGCACGTGTAATAACACATTACATCAGAGATGATGGAAAAGAAATTACACACGTTAATGTTTTCAGGAAAAATACAGCTTCGTCCCAATTTGGAAAAATAATAGGAGTTTAGTCTGAAATAGGTTTATTCTATATGAGCATTTCTCACACAGCTAAACTACAGATGTACGTTATATATATATAATGTTTTATCTTTTTATACTGTTTCATAAATTATAATAATTTATTTTGCTTTTGTTGTTGTAAAGATTACATTACATTTTAAAATTCTAAATATTAATATTATTAAATATTAATAATATAATTTAAATAATTTACTAAAATAAATGTGTGCAACATTATTTTAAAAAATCACTAATAATTGAAACATAAATCCATAAATTTATTTAAAATAATTTATTAATAATTTATTTTGCTGTTAATGGTTTTGAAAATAAAAAAGCAGTATTTTTAAATTATAAATATGAATATATTATTAAATATGTATAATTAAGCATTACTTTTATTCTTTTAATTATATTATTATTTAAATAACTGAATGTATACCTTATTTAATTTTTTATATGTAATTATTAAATAAGATAAAATCATTAATTGTTTAATAAATAATGCTGTATTGAAAATCTACACAGAAAAAAAAATCAAAATCAAAATAATATTTTTTTAAGTCCGTCCTCTCAATAGAACTGAGGTGATAGAAGTATAAATTAAAAGTATGAAATGATTTAATGAGTTCTGTGTGTTAACTAGCATGTCGTGTGTATTGAACCTGGGCTGGAGAAGTGTTTAAGCAATATTTTTGCAATTTTTACAGATTTTTGAAGACTAAAATATTGGTGCATTTCTATAAAATAATAACAGTAAAATTGTTCTTTGAATATTTACTGCTAAATCTAGTTGCACTAAACCTGTTTTATTTATGAATAAATAAAACTCTCAGAATCAATGAAATGATTGAAATACTGATTGACTTGATTCTATTGAATGAAAAGAATAGAAATGAATAGAAATGAACTGAGCAGTCCTGCATCTCTCAGAGATAAGAAGTGTGTATAATATAATGATATATAAAGGTGGTGTAATTCCTGGAGTGTCCTGTAGAGGGAGCTCATCTCCATCCCTCACTGCGAGCTCAGACTCAAACACACCTGCTCTCCAGATGCCAGCGAGTAAAAACACAAAACGCAATCTTTCTGTGGTTCACAGAACTCCTTTTCTTTTTTTTCCTCTCGGCTTTCTCTCAGGCCTGACGACGTTTCTCCGTCCTCACACTATTTACGAGAGCGAGCGTCATCGTGAGCGGGAAAATCACCTGATGACAGGACGAAGGACGTCAGCTCACCTGCAGTGACACGGTCATGTGACTTTAGGATTCTTCTCCCCGATGAAGCGTGCGCTGTTAGCCATTCATCATGACGTTTGAACACAAACGCTAACACACACATTCTGTTCTAACCAGACCCTTCATAGTGATTATTTTATTAGCGTGAGTTTAGACTAGACGATTACAAACTAATTTCAGTTTATTTTTCTTGGCTTGATGCTAATCAAGTGCTTAGCATGAAATAAAATAATTAATTGTTTTAATTAGACATCTATCATGTGCTAATGTGCTAGCAAACCTGACTCTGATCAGTTACAGAGAGAGAGAGGGAGAGAGAAAGAGAGAGAAAGAGAGAGACAGATGGAGTAGAGTGATGTGATATAGAACAACAGCAGAAAAGAAAAACAAAGAAAAAGAGTGAGAGATAAAAGACAGCAATAGATAGAGTGACAGAGAGTGAGAGAGATAGAGAGAGACACAGAGGAAGATGTAAAGAGAAAGACAGATATCATAAATAGGGATAAAGGGAAAGAGACAAAGAGAGAGAGAGAGACAGAGAGGGGTAGAGTGATACAGAAAGATGGGGAGAAAGAGATAGAGAGTAAAAGTGTGAGAGATGTGGAAGGAAAGACAGGGATAGAGAGACAGAGAAAGTAAAAGAGATAAAGGAAAGAGGCAAAATGAGAAGAGAGAGAGAGTAAAGCAGTGAGAAATGTAGAATGAAAGAATGGGATAGTGAGAGAGAGACAGGGATAAATAGAGAGAGGAAGAAATACAGAGAAAGACAGACTGGAAAAGAAAGATAGAGAGAGTGAGAGAGAGAGACAGATACAGTAAAAGAGAGAGCGAGGGAAGGAAAAAGACAAAAGAGTGAGATATTTGGAATGAAAGACAGAACCAGAATCAGTTTATTGGATGTGAGTTGTGCTCACAGGAATGATTGTGATGTGTGAAGGTGTGGGTTGTGTGTTGAGGTGAGGTAGTCGGGTCGGAGCTGTGAATAGCTGGAGCGTGATTATGATGAGATGATGATCTTCTCAACCGAGTGGACCACTCATTGCAGTCTGGTCTGGAGGACCAAACTGTGATGAAGGTGGTGAACACACTCTGATCTGGAGAACCAAACTGTGATGAAGGTGGTGAACACACTCTGATCTGGAGAACCAAACTGTGATGAAGGTGGTGAACATACTCTGAGCTGGAGAACCAAACTGTGATGAAGGTGGTGAACACACTCTGATCTGGAGAACCAAACTGTGATGAAGGTGACGAACACACTCTGGTCTGGAGAACCAAACTGTGATGAAGGTGGTGAACACACTGGTCTGGAGAACCAAACTGTGATGAAGGTGATGAACACACTCTGGTCTGGAGAACCAAACTGTGATGAAGGTGGTGAACACACTCTGATCTGGAGAACCAAACTGTGATGAAGGTGGTGAACACACTCTGATCTGGAGAACCAAACTGTGATGAAGGTGATGAACACACTGATCTGGAGAACCAAACTGTGATGAAGGTGATGAACACACTCTGGTCTGGAGAACCAAACTGTGATGAAGGTGGTGAACACACTCTGATCTGGAGAACCAAACTGTGATGAACTCTCCATGATGGCTGAGGAGAATCTTTTCAGGACAGGTTGAGAGACACTGAGCCTCCAGAACAGTCTCTGCTGTGATTTCTTGAGGATGGTGGTTATGTTGTTGGTTCATTTCAGTGAGTTGGTGATGGTGGTTCTCAGGAAACTGAAAGACTCGACCTTGGACACAGCTGAGCTGTTGATGGTCAGAAAGGGGGATGCTTGTACATGCCAACTGTCTTGATAGCACGAAGGTCAAAGTTGTTATGGGCACACCATGTTGTAAGATGTTTTACTTCACTTCTATAGGTAGACTCAACATTGTTGACCCAGTAGTTGTGTCATCTGCAAACTTATTTTGATGGCGCTCTCTGTTGTGGTGTAAAGGGAGTACAGGAGTGGTGAGAGAATGCAGCCCTGTGGTACTCTTGTGCTGAATGTCATGGGGTCTGAGTGATGGAGGCCAGCTTCAGATACTGCTTCCTTCCAGGGAGGTGCTGAAAATCCAGGTGAATGCAGGAGATAGCTGGTCTGGGGCCAGGTGAGACACTGTCTGGTCCAGCTGCTATCCAGAAGATCTTGTGAACATCCTCCTGGTTCACAGACAGTGATGGTGATGGTTGTGGTGAGGGAGATGTGATGTGGTGTGTTGTTTTTGGTGTGAGGTTGAAGCAGGTAGGTGTTGATTGGGGAGGAATTCTTCCTGCTGGAGCATGCGCTGATGAGGGAGATGATGATGTGGAGGTAGGATAGGTGTGAAGGGGTCATTGATGGTCATACTGACAGTAATGCTGCATTCAGCTGAACTCAGAAGTGGGAAGTCGGAGCTTGGAAGTATGTCATTTTTCGTTGTACTTCAAAGCCTCAAAGTTTTTTGAGGTACAAACTGATAGCTCACATGGAGCACGCCTCCATATTCATCTTTTGTTAGCAACAAGTTAACCAGCTAACCGTGAGGAGTGACGTATATTTTCTCCTAAAAACAGTGAACTGTATAGGCAGCGTTAGCGATTTAACAAGCAAATATGTCTGTATGTTGATTGATCTGAAGCAACTTGAAAAGAAGTGCTACTGTGTTTACTGCTGATGTTGATTTTACATCACTTGCTGGACTCAAATTAAGGAGACCATCCCGAGTTCTTTGGTTTTTCCTAGTCTGAAAATTACAAATTACGACCTTTAGTTGAATGCAGCATAAAACTGGTTGAATGCAGCTGCTTGGCCAGACTGAGGGAGGCAGGTGCCTGTGGGCTTTTCTGTTTGAAGTTACAGCCCTGACAGCCCTTCTGTTGTTTTCAGAAAAAGTTGTTCTCCAGCTGTTCCCTATATCTGGCCTTCGCTGCTCTCGGTTCCCTGTTAACGTGTCTTTTCATTAGGCAGAATTCCTCCCTGTAGTTGATCTGAGCAATCTCAGTTCCTTAGTGAACCATGACTTGTAATTATTGTACCTCACAGTGGTCTTATTAGGAAGGCTCATGTCTTCACAGAAGGAGCTGTAGGATGTGAGAGTATCAGTATACTCATCAATACTGCTTCCCTAGTCAGAGGAGTGCAGGAAGTCCATCAGCATTGGTGGGCTTAGACTGCTCCAGATTCCTTCTGTATGTGGGTACAAGCTTGATCATAGCATGGTCTGAGATGCCAAGAGAGAGCAACAGAGAGAAAAGTGGCAGAAGAAGAAGAGGCAGAGGAAAAGAAAAAGACAGGAATGAAAGACAAAGATGGAGAGAAACAGAGACAGATACAGAGCAGTAAATTGTGTAGTGTTCTAAGTAGTGTACATGAGGTGACATCAAATAAGAAAATACGAACATCCAAAATGTTAGTGCATATTTTTGGGGTCAAATAAAGAAAAATAAAAGAGTAGCGTTTGTAAAGCAGCTGGTAAACATGCTCACACACACACACTCACACACAGACACACACTCAGAAGTGCACACGTGTTGTGGTGTAGTGTGTTTTGATGAGATTTGATGTCTCAGTAGTACAGAATGATCGAGTGCTCAGAGCTGCGGTTGGAGCTGGCTCCCGAGCGGGCAGTAAGCTGCAGCGGTGAAGCCGAGCTCCGAGCGGCTCTTTAATATTCCCGTGTGTGTAGAGTTCAGGAGAAACCGCAGTGAGGGTGTGTTCCTACTCACCTCCCCCCCATGCACACACACACACACACACACACACACGCACCGCACTGACTGACCTCACGGCCGCTACATCCTCACGCTCGCCTGCTGGAAACATCAGCAGCACAGCTGTGTGCACATCCACCATCACCATAACACCACAATAACACCATCTCCACCTCCACCACCACCACCACTGCTGCTGCTGCTGGGGTACATATCCGCCACAACACACTCACACACACACGCACACACACACACTGGTATATTTAACAGAGAGAGAGAGAGAGAGAGAGTCACTCTTCATCATATAAGAAACAGCAAATAAGCTCTAATCTAATCCAATTCTAATACTATCTATTATAACATTTTCTATGTAATTTATATAAATTTATACTGTAACTACATACATTTTTGTAATACATCTGTTTTGATTCAGTTAATGTCTATTCATGTTTGATGTATTTCTTCTTTATTATTATCTTCCTATTCCTTTATTTATTGTTATTGTTTGTAACTTTTTATATTATTTTGCTTTGGCAACTTTATTAAACCATTCAATAAAACACACTGTGAACTTAAAACGAAGATAACGAGAGATAGACTGAGGATGTAGGGGGATATAGAGAGAAGGGGGGAGACAGATAAAATGACAAAAGACAGAGGAATGAAAGATGGAGAGAGAAAGCGAAGGAGAGAGAGACAGAGAAAAGGGGGAAAGGATAAACAGAAATGTAGGGGAAAAGTAAAAGAGAGTCAGAGTGAGACAGGTATAGAAAAAGAGAGACAGACAGAGGGGTAGAGTTATGTAGAGAGGGAGAGACAGGAATAAAAGGCAGAAAGAGAGAGAGACAGAGAGAGAGACAAACAGGAAAAGAAAAAGAGAAATAGCAAGACAGATATGGAAAAGAGATAAAATAGAAACAGACAAATTAGAAAAAGAGATACAGAGAGATAGAGACAGAAAGACAGACAGAGAAAGAGACAGAGACTCAGAGAGAGAGAGAGACAGACAGATAGAGAGAGAGAGACAGAGAGAGACAAGCAGAGAGAGACAGATGGAGAAAGACAGAGAGAGAGACAGAGAGAGAGACAGAGAGACAGAGAGAGAGACAGAGAGAGAGACAGAGAGAGAGAGAGAGATAGAGACAGACAGAGAGACAGAGAGAGAGACAGAGAGAGAGACAGAGAGACAGAGAGAGAGACAGAGAGAGAGACAGAGACAGAGAGAGATAGATAGATAGAGAGACAGAGAGACAGAGACAGAGAGAGAGACAGGCAGACAGAGAGAGTCTCACCTGCAGGGTGAGTTGCAGCGTGTGGTCCTGCGCTGAAGTTGAGCTCTTATGATCTTTATGAGTCTATTAAATAATTGATCATTTAAAAAAACTTTCATTTTAATTACTGAAGTATCAAAGCTGGAAAAGTTCGATGCAACTGATGGCTATTATTATTATTAAAATAAACAATTTGTAGGAATTACAATCAGCACATGAACTCATGCTAATGAAGTGTAGTCAGTGCCCTGACTTTAAAGTCACCCTGAATTCAAAACACGATTACACACGTATTTTTGCTGTGTTTATGTGGAGCGTCCTCTGTACACGTCCCCGTGAATGAGCTGTTACTATGGAAACGATAACGTATTAGAACAAGCGCATTAATATAAACCTGTGCTACTGTCAGAGCTGCTGTTATAGAGAATTAATCATCACCTTCTGACCAATCACAATCCAGAATTCTGTGACTGACAGACCGTTTTTATGTCAATTTTCTGAGATGGGAATAATTTAAAACTGCATGAAGACACGAGCGGCGTGATTAGACAGCAGGAACACTTTGGCTGGACTCATGAGTTTGTCATTGTTATGGTAACACTGTGAGTGATGTGTGTATTGGGTTTGAAAAGCAATGCTGGTTCACACATGTTAACACACACACACACACACACACACACACACACACTTTTGTACTGGGCGTGGCTGTGATTAACAATTTATCGTTTACATTCATTCCTCGAGCTCTTTCTGCACAGAGACAGGAACAGACGTGGCTTCTGTTAAAGAAGTGCTAGACATGCACGCATGCACGCACACATTAACACACACACACACACACACATACACACACTATGACCGCACACGATTGGGATCTTACACCTAACAACTCACCGTGATCTGTTTCACACACAGCAAACATAAGCAGTCAGGTGGAAGGAGTGTGTGTGTGTGTGTGTGTGTGTGTGTGCGTGCAAGTGATAGCTACTGCACATCTGATTCAGTATGTCTGCTTCTTGTGGTGTGGCAGGGTGGAGCAAGTGACCTCTATATGTGTGTGGTTGTGTGTGGTGTGTGTGTGTGTGTGTGTGTATGTGTGTGTGTGTGTGTGTGTGTGTGTGTGTGTGAGAGAGAGAGAGAGAGAGAAAGAGACTGTCCCCCAGCCCCCTCACATTCCTATGACACACATCATCAAAGAAACTTTGGGCCACCACATCAGGCCTGATCTCACACACACACACACACACACACACACACACACACACTGAGACACTCACTAGTGTGTTACTCTCTGATGAGTCACTTCTTGCCAGCCGGTCCACAGACTTCCAAACGGACTCCTGCTCCTCTCACACACCTCAGAGGACCTGACTGAAGTGTGTGTTGGTGTGTTTTAAAGTACGAGTGTGTGTTCAATCAGTGTGTTTGATCCTGTTCTACATTTAATTGTGTTTCTCGCACTGATTTATCTCAATAACACACCCTTCATGGGTTGCACTGGGGGTGTCACAATATTTTAGGGGCTGTTAGTGTGTGACTGTAATTTTATTATTCATTTCTTTGGTGGAGATCAACGCTGTGTGTGTAAGTGTGTAAAATTATTCCAGTCTCACTGAAACTTAACTGTTTTATTTTAACCGTTTAAACACAACCTTTGGGCAGAAATTTCCAGAATTTAATTTGGATAATTCTCACAAACAGTATCTGTGTTCCAATTATATTATGGTCTGCTAATTTTATTTGGACTTTTAATGTTTTAGAGCCCATGCCAGAGAGAGTAGGACGTAATCAGGTACCAGGAAGTAGAGTTCAGGAAACAGGAAGTACACCAGAATTTAAAAAGTAGGCTGTTAATGTGCTGCTTCCGGACCATGTGAGTAAACAGCAAACAGGAGGGGTGGCCCCGGACCACTGCGTGGCACAGGCAGGGGAAGTGCATCATCCAGGCAGGGCTTGTGTTAAGGTCTAGCCAGAGCCAGAGACAAAGATAGAGACAGCAACAGGAAAGGAAGCAGGGAGAGAAACAGATTGATTGGGTGTGGATCAAAACCTGAGACTCAGTGACATCAAGGCTGAGGCAGGACCTGTGGCTATGACTGATACAAGAAAAGAACAGCACCTGAGAACGAGAATGTGACCAGACCACTAACAGGGACTGACAGTATGAGAAGGCAATAATATGAGGTTTCTGTAACACTGACACAGACAAGGAATCCATGACTGTATAGACCTCAGCACACTTAATGTTAAGACAATGTTCATGAGGGCTGCACGAAGAGGAGACCACCGTTCCAAACTGTTAATAGAAGCCAGCTGAAAGTCATCTCCACATGGAGTATGCTGAGGCCTTAAGAGCCACAAGGGTAGAAGCTGAAGTTGACACAGTGGAATAGCTGAAATCAGATAAGGATCAGGGCTGACAGTGAAGAAGGAACACAGACTGTGATTGGGGCTAGGGATTGACATTAGGGAGGGCTCAGTGACAGGGCCTGAATACCACTGGGCAAGAAGCAGAAACTGTCACTGGGGAAGGCTCTAGACCTGACCGGAGCCTTACGTTGCAGATGGCTGTGGAAACTGGGGAGACAAGTGCAAGAGTAGACAAGCACAATTGTAGAGATAGGACCAAAAACAGGAGCACAAACAAAGGCAGAAAAGGAGATGTGCTAATATCTGAATCAATGCCTTGTCCAGAAACAGGTACTGAGGCAGAAATTTGGTTTGAATAAGTAGAAAAGAAACAAAATTATGGGTACTATCTGATCTAGCAACAGGAATAAAACTGGATGCAGTGGGTAGAGCTGTGATGGAGGCTGGGGGTGGAAATCTTGGGTATGAGGTACATGGTGTAGGTGGATTCCAGCTGTTAGGCATGGTTGGGTCTGCAGGAACATCTAATGGTGTAGCTGAGTCTAACAATTACCAAGGCACATGAGGTATGGGTTTGCAAGACAGGGTTCCTGGACTGGCATAAAATGGCTCACCAAGGCCAGGTTAGGCAGTGAAGTGGGACTTGACAGAGAAGCGTGTTCTCAGAGAATGTTGGGTGAGCAGAGTTCTCAAAGCCTGTTGACAGACCAGAGTTCTCAGTGTATGTTGGGGAAGCATGGTCATCAAAGCCTGAGCAGGTTTCTCAAAGCCTGAGCAGGTTTCTCAAAGCCTGTTGGAAAATCAGGGAACTTGGAAGCCATTAGCAGGGCAAGGTTCTCAAAGTCTGTTGGCAGAGAAGGGTTCTCAAAGCCTGTTGGCAGAGCAGGGTTCTCAAAGCCTGTTGAAAGATCAGGGAACTTGGAATCCTTTGGCAGGGCAAGGTTATCAAAGTTTGTTGGCAGATCAGGGTTCTCAAAGACTGTTGAAAGAGCAGAATTGTGTGAGCCTGTTGGCAAAGCATGATTATTAAAAGCCTCTTGGTAGAACGAGGTTCTCAGAGTCTGTAGGCTGAGCAGACGTCTCAAAGTCTTTTGGCAGGTTAGGGTTCTCAGGGTTCATCAGTACACCCTAACCCTAACCCCAACTTGTTAACCAAGGGTCAATGCTGGCTCACTGGGTAATGTTCTGGGCTACTAACCAGATGGTTGTAAGTTCAAGCCAAGCTACCTTTGAAGGGCCCTTACTAATAAGCTGGGATCTGTGAAGGAAATAATTTTACTGTACTGACAGATATTGCGTGACAATGTTGTAACTGTTAGACTAGAACTTGTAAAGTCGTTTAGCTGGCTACTATTCTAGGAAACGTCAAAACTCAAAATGTTTCTTTAAAGAATGAAAATTCTCCAAAATGAAGTCACTGCTTTTAAACTTTTAAACAGCTTGAAAATTCCAACTAACTTTGCATGAGCTAGTTGTTCAATTCATATGAAAGTAGTGAGTCATGTTACTTCAGGGGAAAGCACTGCTGACATTAGGGTTGAAGTTTCTGTCACAATAAAAAGTTAAGAGTTATTAAATGATGAATGTTATGACATTTATGTGTTACACAATTAAAGTAAAATGTTACATCATTATTTAGAAAATACCAAACCTATACACCTGTACACACTGGATTGTGAATAACACCATTTCAGCCACACCAAAGGTGTGTAAATGAGTTAACAAAGAAATGATCCAATTTCATGAAATTTCGAACACCATCAGTCTCATCATCTTACTACCATACACACGCCAGCTTGTATTTAAAAAGAAAAAAGTTTAAAAGTAAAAAAAAAGATTAATGTGTCCATAATTATGCAACTTTAAAATTTTTTTAATTATTAAAACAATTTAACTTAACACTCCCAATCACTAACAAATGATTTTCAATTATTTAAAAAAATGGTTAATATATGAATAATCAATAAATGTCATTTTAAAATATTTTCAAATTTCAGTTATTAAAAAAATCATAAAAATGGCCAACATATCATATAATATTATTGATCCATGAATATATCATTTCAAATAAATAGGGTTCTCAAAGTCTGTTGGCAGAGAAGGGTTCTCAAAGCCTGTTGGCAGAGCAGGGTTCTCAAAGCCTGTTGAAAGATCAGGGAACTTGGAATCCTTTGGCAGGGCAAGGTTATCAAAGTTTGTTGGCAGATCAGGGTTCTCAAAGACTGTTGAAAGAGCAGAATTGTGTGAGCCTGTTGGCAAAGCATGATTATTAAAAGCCTCTTGGTAGAACGAGGTTCTCAGAGTCTGTAGGCTGAGCAGACGTCTCAAAGTATTTTGGCAGGTTAGGGTTCTCAGGGTTCATCAGTACACCCTAACCCTAACCCCAACTTGTTAACCAAGGGTCAATGCTGGCTCACTGGGTAATGTTCTGGGCTACTAACCAGATGGTTGTAAGTTCAAGCCAAGCTACCATTGAAGGGGCCTTACTAATAAGCTGGGATCTGTGAAGGAAATAATTTTACTGTACTGTAATTTATGACTCAACGTCATCCTTGAGAGTGATTTATGATCTAAACCCATTAGTATTGTAAAAGAGCACCCATTCCTGGTCCACGTCAGATGACTTATTTGATCTCCAAACTCTCACCATGTGGTAATTTCCATCTCAACTTTCCTAAGCAAAGTTCCAACTTTCCTCCTGCAAATAATGAACATATGAACATAACCTATTTTTTTGGGTGTCATTTTGCCATGTAATGTAACTAACTACAATCAGCTACTGAATAAATATTGCAATTTGTCTAAACCTATAAAAAGTATAATATTAAGAAAATAAGGTAACAGTAATCAAAATGATGCTGTGCTGACATCTTTCTGATTAGCAAATGAGCTGAATGTTATATTGTTTTTCTGCCCCTCTCTTGAGCAATAGTTGCCCACTCACAAGTTCCTCAGTGAACCATGGGATCATAATAGCCTCTTTGGACATTCTAACCATGAACCATTTCTTTGTCATTAGTAGAGCTGAGTTGCAAGTCATGTCGCAAACCACTTTCTACCATCCTATGCTAGAGGTGAGTTCTCTGGGTTAATGCAGAAAGCACTTTCTTGCTAAGCACTTAAGTAAAGAGATAATATCACTCACTAAATCGTGTAATACAGATGGAATGATTCAGGACATATCAAATGGCGTCCTGATGTTATCCCTCTTAAAAACATTTAAATGGAAATTCAGTAAAGTGATAAAAGGGTTAAAAGTGTTGATCTGTGGGGTCTGTGTGTGTGTGTTGCAGAAAACAGAGAACAGTAAACACACTCCCAGACCACATCACAGTCCCCAAGCCAAAATGGAGACAAGATGTGTCGAGTTTATTGGGTCTAACAGCGAAACGAATTAATGAGTTTTAACAAACAAAGGAACATTTACTGCATTTCTTAAACTCCACAATGTGTGACTAGTTGTTCCTGTTGTTGTATCTGAAGCTGTGTAAAGAGATTTGGCTGTGCCTCATCAGTACAGTGTTTCTCACAGTGCTTCAGGACAATATTATCTCGATCCTCAACATGTTGTATTTTCAGTGTTCGAGCACACACTGACAGATATTGCGTGACAATGTTGTAACTGTTAGACTAGAACTTGTAAAGTCGTTTAGCTGGCTACTATTCTAGGAAACGTCAAAACTCAAAATGTTTCTTTAAAGAATGAAAATTCTCCAAAATGAAGTCACTGCTTTTAAACTTTTAAACAGCTTGAAAATTCCAACTAACTTTGCATGAGCTAGTTGTTCAATTCATATGAAAGTAGTGAGTCATGTTACTTCAGGGGAAAGCACTGCTGACATTAGGGTTGAAGTTTCTGTCACAATAAAAAAATGGCAGAGTTATTAAATGATGAATGTTATGACATTTATGTGTTACACAATTAAAGTAAAATGTTACATCATCATTTAGAAAATACCAAACCTATACACCTGTACACACTGGATTGTGAATAACACCATTTCAGCCACACCAAAGGTGTGTAAATGAGTTAACAAAGAAATGATCCAATTTCATGAAATTTCGAACACCATCAGTCTCATCATCTTACTACCGTACACACGCCAGCTTGTATTTAAAAAGAAAAAAGTTTAAAAGTAAAAAAAAAGATTAATGTGTCCATAATTATGCAACTTTAAATTTTTTTTAATTATTAAAACAATTTAACACTCCCAATCACTAACAAATGATTTTCAATTATTTAAAAAAATGGTTAATATATGAATAATCAATAAATGTCATTTTAAAATATTTTCAAATTTCAGTTATTAAAAAAATCATAAAAATGGCCAACATATCATATAATATTATTGATCCATGAATATATCATTTCAAATAAATAAAAAGAAATTAATTGGGTAACTTATCCATTAATGTTTAATTTTGAATTATTATAAAAAATAATTAAAATGATTGTGTCCATAAACATGTCATATCAAATTACTGAAAAATAAATCATTAAAATATAATTTTCAAAACATTTTATTTACAAAAATTAAGAAATTGCTTAATGCATACATAAATAATTAGATCTCTTCCAGTTTTCTTTATCGGAGTATTATGTACGGAAATTTGGAGAGGGGAAAATGCTAAACACAAGTATGTAGATTGAAACTGATTACCTAAGTAACCCTTGGCAACCAAAGATTGGTATGTTGATGACATAACTAAATGCTTGCTAATTACCCTGATACATGAAATAAACTCATGCAAAGAAGCTAGCATAATGTGGAACTTTGTGCCCCCAGCAGGACGGCAGGTCTGAGAGAGTTAAGCTGTGGAAGCCGCGGTGTTAAACAGCATAAAGGTTTATAAAGTGTGGTGTTAAAGCCTGTCCTGACAGATTTGGTGTCTCTAATTAAAGTCATAAATCACCTGCTCGGTCCAGCACAGGTTTCCGGGGTGGTTTATGAGGAAACAGCAGGCAGGTGTGTAAGAGATCTACACACACACACACACACACACACACACCACACACACTAACAATGAGTCTGCATGCCAGGAACCGGAGGGTGAAAATAAAGCATTGATAACTAAGGAAACCGTGCTTTTGTGTGATTATGTTGGTGCAACAGTAATTGTGTGTCATGTGCAAGTTCAGTGGAACCACCACTGAGCAGATATTACTTAAGGACTTATCAGTGTATCAGCTACAGTGGCTTTGCTGGAGTTGCCTCTCGAGCAATGGATATCAAATATACACAAGATTTCCTAGGCAAAATGCCACAGACATATTCTTCCTTGCTGCAGTGTAACAGTCAAAATTCTCATTTATCCCAGATCAATACAAACATTTGATATACAAAATTACTCTCCACTGACTTCCAGTTTTTCACTCTACTCCTCAGTCTTCTGGTAAAAATTACGTCACTGTTGCTCAAGTCTTATGATGTCATTATTTGTATACTTTTATGGTCTGATGGTCAAAATTGTTTAGAGTGGAACCAGATGATAAAACAGTTTATACAACATCACTGTTGAATTCAGGATTCTGATTGGTCAGAAGGTGTTGATTAAAATCTGAAATCGCTACAAATCACAGGTTTATATTATAGTATCTCGTTCAAATATGTTACAGTTTCTATAGTAACAGCTCAATCACAGTGGACGCTCAACATAAACGGATTAAAAAGGTGTGTAATCTTTGATATGGTGAAGTTTTCTGAAGTGTTCTCTACAACACAACAGTTACAAATCTGGGATAATGCTTCCTGGAAGACATGAGAAGCCAATCAATTTCCAACACGAAGCAGAGCGCTAACTGAGTTACTCTGTATACATGAGCTAACAGACACTGGAAATTGGCTAGTGTCACTCTGCATGGCAGGGGAGGAAAAAAGCCATCCTTCCCACCCTGAGTTTAGGGCAATTTTACTGTCTCAGGCACAAGCAGGATTCAAAATCTCCCAACACTAAGGTGAGGACTTGGTCAGCTCCAGCACTCAGGAGCCCCAGACTTAGCTTTATTACTCAAAGGTTAAACGGAAATCAATGGAAGTCAACAGAAAGCTTTTGACAAACTGGTGCTGTCATAACAAGAAGCGCTCTTCCTGTAATGTTTACAGAGCAATCCTGGTCTCATGAAATACACCTTTCAGGATTCTGATTACCTGGTCAGGTGTGTTACAACGTAAAGCAATAAAAATACATGAAAACCTGTTTGATCAAATTCCTCACGTCCTCATATTTCAATGTTTTTGTTTTTGTTTTAGAGAAAATGCAAGGCATTGATAACAGTATGAATAACGAGTAATCCCTCCTGCCTGAAGTGATGCATGTTGGGAAAGTGAAGCCTTTCCCCCAAAGGTCTTCAGTGGATAATGTATCGTTTCTGGAACTAGTTGTGAAGGTCTTAAATTAGCTGCAGGGTTTTGTTGAAGCCAGATATGCACATGCTGAGCCAGTAAAGATAGAGAGGGAAAAACAAAGAGATTATCAGGATTTTATAACAGGAATGCCTCAAGGGAATCCGTTCATTCCCGCTCATCACACAAATGTGTAACTGTTGATTTCCCTGAATTACCTACCTTTTATCAAACCCATGAAAATATTTTCGTTCAGCACCATCATAAAGGGCTTTATCTGTGTTGTTAGGATAGCAAATATCAATCAAGCATAATATCAAACACACCTTAATCCCTAAATATTTTCATTTATGAGACCGATCATTTAATTGTTTTGATCAACTGCACGATTAATGAATTCTGAGGTCGCTCATGCCGGGCAGGTTCGAACTGCTAAATGTTTGCCTTTTGTCCTTCTTCTGTTTTACAAGCCAATAGCTACAACATCAAGCTTCTCAAAAAGCCATCCCCCACATCCACAACCCCCCCCCTTCCCCCCTGCCACGTTAGCCTTTCCTAATGTCAGTGGGAAGAAAAACAGCCAGAGCACCACCGAGGACTCTAATTTAACCCTCCTGTTCCGATGTAAATGTAAAATATTATCAGGGGGAACTCTAATCATGGAAAGAGTTTTCAGGCTCCATTTCCACCAGGATTATTTGATCATCTTATATCACTAAGAATTAAGATGTGGAAAAGATAGATTGAGGAGGTACTTGTATTTACTTTCTTAGCACTTACAACGTTACTTACAACTTATACTTACAACTTTACTTGCAACTTACAACGTGCAATTATACTTAAAACATATAACTTTACTTACAACATAGTTTAATTTCACCATATAAATTACAAATTTACTTACAACATATAACTTAAAACTTTACTTAAAAATTACAACTCTACTTACAACTTAAACAACTGAACTTACAACTTTCAACTTTATTTAAATATTACAACTTTACTTAAAAATTATAACTCTACTTAACACTTAACATACAACTCACAACTTGCAACTTTATTTATAACTTTACTTACAACATATAACTTACAAATTAACTTAAAAATCACAACTCTACTTACAACTTAAAAAAAAAACGTAACTTTCAACAAATTTTAAAAATTACAGCTTTACTTAAAAAATTATAACTCTACAACTTACAACTTTACTTACATCATACAACTTATATATTTATTTACAACTTACAACTTAAAAATTTACTTAAAAATTACAACTTTACTTACAGCTTTACTCACAATTTTGTTTACAAAAAGTTGTAAATAATTTACTAATTATTAACTATTTAAAACTTGCAACCTTCCTTACTTTAATTACTTTAATTACAACTCAAAACTTTAGTTAAAATAAACAACTTTACTTACAACATAGAAAATACAACTTGAATTATAACACACAAATCACAGCTTTACTTACAACTTTAGTCATAACTTTGTTTAAAGAAATTTGTAAATGATTAACAATTTACAACTTTACTTTCAATTTTACTCAAAACATGCAACTTTACTTAAAGTTTACAGATTTATTTACAACTTACAACTTTAATTAAACTTAAAACACAGAAAATACAACTTGAATTACAGCACACAAATCACAACTTTACTTACAACATGCAACTAAAAACCTTACGTACAACTTTGATAACAACTTAACTTACAACTTTCCTTACAATTTCACTTACAACATGTCAAATACACCTTCCTTGGACCCTGAGAGATGGAGGGATCAGTCGAGCAGTGCTAGAGGATCGGAGGGAGCGTGGTGGCGCTCGAGGTGTGATAAGTGCTTTGAGATAAGTGGGTGCTGGTCCGTTTTTGGCTTTGTAGGCGAGCATCAGTGTTTTAAATCTGATGCAGTAGCTACAGGAAGCCAGGGGAGGGAGGGTAGGAATGGGGTTTTGTGGGAGAACTTAGGAAGGTTGAAAACCAATCGTGCAGCTGCATTCTGGATCAGTTGCAGAGGACGAATGGCGCTCAGAGGCAGACCTGCCAGGAGTGAGGTGCAGTAGTCCAGTCTTGAAATGACAAGCACCTGTGTGGCTTGTGTGGAAAGAAATGGGCAAATCCTTCTGATGTTGTAAAGGAGAAATCAGCATGAGCATGCCAGATTAGTAATGTGAGAGGAGATGGACAGTTGATTGTCCATGGTTACTCCAAGGTTGGTGTAGTAACTGAAGGTGAAATCAGAGAATTGTCTAGGGAGATTGCTGACGTGGGGAAGAATCACCTGGGATGAACAGCTGTTCAGTTTTGCTGGGAGTAAGTTTCAGCTGATGAGCTGTCATCCATGTTGAGACGTCTGCCAGACAAGCTGATATCTGAGCAGGAACATGAGTGTCTAAGGGAGGGAAGGAGAGGATGAATTGAGTGTCCATGCTTCTCAGTGATGGCCGAAAGGGCAGTCTCTGTGGAGTGTGCCAATTTGAAGCCGGACTGGTTTGGATCTTCGAGGTTGTTCTTTGAGTGATAGACAGACAGTTGCTTGTAGACATTTCATTCAAGGGTTTTAGTAAAAAAGAGAGAAGTGATACCGGTCAGTGGCAGTGATACCGGTTGGGGGCAGTCGTGGCCTAATGGATAGAGAGTCAGACTTGCAACCCGAAGGTGAACCTGAAGGTTGTGGGTTCGAGTCTCAGGTCCGGCAGGGATTGTAGGTGGGGGAGTGAATGACCAGCGCTCTCTCCCACCCTCAATACCACGACTGAGGTGAGACCCTTGAGCAAGGCACCGAACCCCCAACTGCTCCCTGGGCGCCGCAGCAAAAAAAGGCTGCCCACTGCTCCGTGTGCGTGTGCGTGTACGTGTGCTCTTGGATGGGTTAAATGCAGAGCACAAATTCTGAGTATGGGTCACCATACTTGGCCACTTCACTTCATAATTGCTGATGTCAGAGGGATCCAGAGTGGGTTTCTTCAGTATGCAAATAAACTTTGCTCTCTTAAATGAGGTTGGCACATGACCAGATGTTATGGAGCCATTGGTGATAGTGGTGGTGAAGGGGCAGAGGTCTTGAGAGATGGTCTGGAGATAAAAGGTTGCGAAGTCTTCAGCAGTCAGGGAGGATGAAGCAGAAGGAGCCGTGGGTTGAGTAGTGAAGAAAAGACGTTGTGGAGCTTGCAAGGATCTTGCGCGTAGAAGGGAGTCTTAGCAGAAGTCACTTCAGATGAGAATTTGGACAGGAGAGTGCAGTAAGAGGCAAGATCTGTGTCGAGTTGTGATTTCTTATACTTTCTCTCTGCTGTTCTTAATTCTCTCCAATTGCTGCGTTACACATCCGATAGCCAAGGAACAGGGCAGGAACTCTCCCTGGGTTTAGAAGATAGAGGGCAGTGGAGGTCCATGGATGAGTATAGTAAGGAGACGAAAGTGTCTGTGGCTATCTAACATAGGTAGGGAGGAAAAGGAGTCAAGGTCAGGAAGTGATGATAGGGTGCAGGAAGCTATGGAGGAAGGGGAGATAGAGTGGAGGTTTCTACAAGTGGGAGAGAAATATTGATGGCTGGTTTTAGACAGGATAGGGAGGGTGATGGTGAAGGATACCAAGTGATGATCGGAGATGTGGAGTGGGGTAGCACTGATGTCTGTAGCTGGAGAGGGTCGGCTGAAGACCAGATCCAGGGCATTTCCTCCCTTGTGTTTGAGAGGGTAGCTGTTGAATTTTAAGGAGAAGGAATGCAGAAGAGGGAGAAGGCAAGAGGACTGGAGCTTGTCAGAGGGGAGGTGAAGTCTCCGAGGACAGTAAGACGGGTGCTGTCAGTAGGGAAAAGACTGAGGAGCATGTCCATTTCTTCAAGGAAGGCCCCTAGGGGACCAGGAGGGTGGCAGATGACAACGATGAGAAGGTTGATCGGGGAGGTAACTGTAACTACATGGAATTCAAGGGTTAGATGTTGAGATGAGACAGGGAGAGAGCTGTGAAGCAGCATCTCCGAGACAACAGCAGACCTGTACCACCACCATGGCCAGCTTCTCGTAGAGTGTGAGAGAAAGACGGAGTTCAGATCCTAGCACCACCAAGCTGCCACAGCTGGGCCCTTGAGCAAGGCCTTTAACCCTCAACTGGTCAGTTGTATAAATTAGATAATTGTAAGTCGCTCTGGATAAGGGCATCTGCCAAATGCCATAAATGTAAATGTAAAGCATAAGCAGAGGATAAGGCAGCCAGTGTAGCTGAGTTCTGTGGAGAGATCCAGGTCTCAGTTAGTGCCAGAAAGTCAAGAGAGTAATGGGAAGCTAAAGCTGAAATCAGCTTTCTTTACAGCAGACTGGCAGTTTCAGAGGCCACCTACCACCACTGTTTGAGACTGAGACAACAGAGGAGGGTAGATGAGGTTACTGGTAGTTCAGCCTCTGATTTGTGTGTTCTGGGTCTGTGAGAGCAAAGATGGGTTTGAGCCACATGTCTGCAGCCTAGTCAGGAGTGGGGTTAGTGAAAATAGGGCTGACACGGAACTGGTAGCACTTAATTGAGCAAGAAGAAATAAACACTACTAACCTTGGCATGCTCTATCTAAAAAATGTGTCTAACCGTGAAATGTTACATTCCCAACAAAGTAAGATAAATCAACTATGCTGAGATGTGTGTATATTTGTGTGTGTGAGGCAATGTAATTACCCAACTGGGGTATTTTCACAAATCAAGGATTTTGTATATGTGTGTGTGTGTGTGTATGTGGGCTGTAATGACTCAAGTGGGATATTTAGACAAATCACATATAGAGCAGGAGCTTTGTGTATGTGTGTGGGGGGCTGTAATTATGTGTCGGGTATTTAGACAAATCAAGCAAAGACCAGGGATTTTGTGTGTGTGTGTGTGTGTGTGTGTGCCTCTCAGCACTAACACATTTTTAACACTGTTTAATTGAACTGCTTGTATAATATGGCTGCATATAGAATAATATGCATAGTACAAACAGATGCACACCATACACTCCCTTAACAGAGCAATAAATTTTAAAGAATGATGACAGGTAATTTATGAGGCCTCTCACAGCCATTAACGATGTCTCAAAGCTATTTATTATGTTTATGGTATAGCAAAACCCAACAAATGCTCGGAGACTGCCAGTTCTCAAGACTTTTTGTGTTGTTGTAGTACCTTTGCCTTTGTTTTTAAGTGTGAGAAACATCATCATTCCATACTATTCTATACTCAGCTCAATACCTTGGGGTGTGGTGCTGTTTACAGTGATGGTATAACCTGGCAAGGAGATGTAGATGTGTAGATAATGACACT
The DNA here is from genome assembly GCF_027358585.1 of Pangasianodon hypophthalmus. Lineage (NCBI taxonomy): Eukaryota > Metazoa > Chordata > Actinopteri > Siluriformes > Pangasiidae > Pangasianodon > Pangasianodon hypophthalmus. Next base: position 31,711,929 of record NC_069714.1, read on the forward strand.
AAAACTACATTGCCTGCTTTTGGAAGATTTGAAAACCAGAAACACTGGTATTTCTAAATTAACTGACCAAAGACAAATGCAATAGTGGATTGTGTGTCTGAAATGTAAAAAAACAGTACCTACTGGAGCAGGGTTCAGAAGCAGGATGTACATAAAAATATCTTACGCACTCACAAAATGTACAACACCCATGTTGATAGCTCAAGTTGAAATTCTTGTTTGTAAGAGGATTTAAGGTCATGACTTTTGCCACACAATTGTATAGAATGTCTCTGTATGCTGTAGCATTACAATTTCCCTTCACTGGAACTAAGAGACTCAAACCTGTTCCAGCATGACAATGCCCCTGTGCACAAAGCGAGCTCCATGAAGACATGGTGTGTGAAGGTTGGAGTGGAAGAACTCGAGTGTCCTGCACAGAGCCCTGACCTCAACCCCACTGAACACCTTTGGGATGAACTGGAACACCGACTGAACCCCAGACCTCCTCGACATCCCAACATCAGCGCCTGACCTCACTAATGCTCTTGTAGCTGAATGAACACAAATCCCCACAGCCACGCTCCAACATCTAGTGGAAAGCTTCCCAGAAGAGTGGAGCTCATTATAATGGCAAAGGGGAATAAATCTGTAATGGGATGTTCAACAAGCACATATGAGTGTGATGGTCAGGGGTGCACAAACTTTTGGCCTTATAGTATATTCGTGATTTTGAGCTAATTAATAATGTATGCAGTGATTTTTTATTAATGAAGGCATAATTCCAGCTGTATTATGTTTCCTGACATGGCAGATTATATCAGTTACTAGATCTCCATCTAGTTAAAGAAAGATAAAGAAACAGTACGTGTGTGTTGTTATAGTGAAATAATCAATGTTACCACCCAAAACTGATTATTTAACTATAACACAATATCCTCAAGTGTTTTATTCCTCTTCTCCACAGCAATGTTAAGAGATTACAATTTTTACTTATTAAAGAACGACACTTATTGCACTATTTATGTCCTGATGGCACTGTGTGTGTGTGTGTGTGTGTGTGTGTCCTACATGTATCTTGCACCTTGGGTCCAGGAGGAACATTATTTCATCTCACTGGGTCCTGTACACTGAATATGGCTGTGATGACAACAATGATCTACTTGATTTGACTTTTTATCCATTTACAGCTTTATATAAAATCTGCAAAGCAAGTTAGTTCCTGTTCTCACTTACGTTATAGCAGCTATAAACAGTCGTTCCCTCACCAGCCTCTCTTTATTCTCTCTCTTAGAGTTAATAAGACAAACAATAACCCTGTATATGACTGGCTATAATGTTTAGTGTTATTCTGCTTGACATATGGAAGCTCTTCTATTGGATTGGATGGTTATAAGTCTAAGAATTTTATTGTACAAATATGTCTGACTTTAATAAAGAAAAAACAAGCCTGGTCTGCCCTAGCACACAACAAAGTGTGATGAATCATCTGCAACATATAATGATTAATTAATGTCATAATTTACCAGCATTTAGTTAACATCATAAACTATCTGTAACACACACATCCACACAGACACACACACCCTGGAAAATGGCAAATGTGGGTTGGGCTGATATTATGTCAGGACAGTGTGTTTTAATAATATAGGAACTCTTTATTGGTTGTCACACCTCAGCCTTGAGGTAGAAAATGCCCTGAGTTTTGTCCTCTTTCTAAAAGGTGTAATCTAACACACCTAGAACTCAGAAACTCATTAACACACCCAACACAAGTGTTAATAAGGAGTATCATCATATTAGTGTTATAGCTTTTTCAATATTGCTTACACACCTTTGCTTTCCGAGCATCACTCTGTAATAAGGTAAAATAATCAAGGATGGGAAGGTGTGATGTAATGGAGTTACTGTTACCACCCAAAGTTAATTATAATCCTGTAATAAAAACATTTAAATTAACCATTAACAGCCCTTAAGATGAAATATTCATGTGAAAAATCTACTATCTACTAGCAAAACTAACCACCATGAAAATTCATAACAATTCACACATTGTATGAAAACTTACAAAGTGAAGATCAGCACACGGCACGGCTCCTAGCGCTGCTTCTGTGTACACCAATTCATGATGATCCGCTGTGGCGACCCCTAACGGGAGCAGCCAAAAGAAGAAGAAGAACAAATGTATAAATTTATCCCTAATGAGTGAGCCAGAGGTGACGGTGGTGAGGAAAAACTCCGAGATGATATGAGGAAGAAACCTTGAGAGGAACCAGACTCAAAAGGAACCATCCTCATCTGGGTGACACCCGATAGTGCGATTATAAATCATTTATCTTCTATAACTGTGTACTACATGGACAAATAGTGCGATTGTGTAACGAGTAAATTCATTACAGTTTTCACATGAAGTCTGGTTTGTTGAATTTTCAACTGTTCACTGATGGAGACTTGAGTGTAAAACTGTTCGTGGGAATTGCAGTTCTAAAGCTATCAGAGCAACTGTGGTCCTAACCGTGTACACCATGTACTGTTTTGCTTTGCGTCTTGTCTCCGCCCCCGTCTTTTCATTGGTTATTCTCCCCATTGTGTCGTGATCATGTGCATCTGTTTCGTATTAGCGCTTGAAGGGTTTTGTGCATTTAAGCTCTTCTGGATCATTGTCTCCTCATGTTGATTATATCATGTGTTTCCAAGCTGTGTTTCTTTATTTGTTCCTGAGTTCATGTTCATGTCTAGACGTCCTGGTTTTGATCTGTGCCTGTGTTATTGTTTATGATTATGGATTATCCTGTTTGTTTCTACCTGCCTGTGTCTCGACCATTGCTATGGACTGTGACTTTGATTCCTGGATTTGCAAATAAACAGCACAATGATCTCACACACTTGTGTCCTGATTCTCCTCAACACTAACACTAACATGCACTAACACACACTAAGACACTCTAACACACTGTAACACACACTAATAGACTCTAAAATGCTGTAACACACAAATAGACTCTAACACACACTAACACACACTAATAGACTCTAACACACACTAACACACACTAATAGACTCTAACACACACTAACACACACTAATAGACTCTAAAATGCTGTAACACACAAATAGACTCTAACACACACTAACACACACTAATAGACTCTAACTCACTGTAACACACACTAATAGACTCTAACGCACACTAATACACACTAATAGACTCTAACACACTGTAACACACACTAACAGACTCCAACACACTGTAACACACACTAATAGACTCTAACACACTGTAACACACACTAACAGACTCTAACACACTGTAACACACACTAATAGACTCTAACACACTGTAACACACACTAATAGACTCTAACACACTGTAACACACACTAATAGACTCTAACACACTGTAACACACACTAATAGACTCTAACACACACTAACACACACTAATAGACCCTAACACACTGTAACACACACTAATAGACTCTAACACACTGTAACACACACTAATAGACCCTAACACACTGTAACACACACTAATAGACTCTAACACACTGTAACACACACTAATAGACTCTAACACACACTAACACACACTAATAGACCCTAACACACTGTAACACACACTAATAGACTCTAACACACTGTAACACACACTAATAGACTCTAACACACACTGTAACACACACTAATAGACTCTAACACTAACTAATACACACTAATAGACTCTAACTTACTGTAACACACACTAATAGACTCTAACACACACTAATAGACTCTAATACACACTAACACACACTAACAGACTCTAACACACTGTAACACACACTAATAGACTCTAACACACACTGTAACACACACTAACACACTGTAACACACACTAACACACACTAATAGACTCTAACACTAACACACACTAATAGACTCGAATACACACTAACACACACTAACAGACTCCAACACACTGTAACACACACTAATAGACTCTAACACACACTAACACACACTAATAGACTCTAACACACTGTAACACACACTAATAGACTCTAACACACACTAACACACACTAATAGACTCTAACACACTGTAACACACACTAATAGACTCGAATACACACTAACACACACTAACAGACTCCAACACACTGTAACACACACTAATAGACTCTAACACACACTAATCAACTCTAACTCACTGTAACACACACTAACAGACTCTAACACACTGTAACACCTCATTAGTGATGTTTTAATTAGCCAATTAGTTGAATCACATTTGAACCTCTCTCTCTCTCTCTCTCTCTCTCTCTCTCGCTCTCTCTCTCTCTCTCTCTCGCTCTCTCTCTCTTTTTCTCTGTGTCTTTCTCTTTTCCTCACTACCTCTATACTCCTCTGTCTGTCTCTCCCTCTGTCTTCCTCTCCCTCTCTTTCTCTTCCTCTCTTTTTCTGTCTTTCTCCTCCTCTTTCTTTCTTTCTTTCTTTTTTCTGCTTCTCTCTCTATCTCTCCCTCTATCTGTCTTTCCACTTTCCTGCCCCTTTCTTTCTCCAAATCTTATCTCTTTAACTCTCTCTTAATTTATGTCACATAACACACACAATAATGATATGAATACAGACACACACTTAAAACACTTACACACACACCCACACTCACACACATACACCCACACTCACACACATACACACTCACGCACACACACACACACACACACACACCTCCTCCGCAGGGGTTTTTCCCTCTCTTCTCTGTGCGTGTTGCTGCCCGCATTTCCAGTGTGTGTGCGCGTGGGGGCGTGTTTTTGTGTGTGTGTGTGTGTGTGTGTGTGTGATGACGCTGTGGGCTGGAGAAGCTGCGCGCGCTACACGAGGCTCAGAATGCGACAACACAAGCACGAGGTTCATAGTACACTCCACACACACACGCACGCGCACACACACACACACACACACACACTGAGAGTTTTCCTGCTCAGATTCTGCTCCAGCTGCTCAGCAGACACACAAACGCACACACACACACTCACACACACACTCTGAGAGTTATCCTGAACAGATTCTGCTCCAGCTGCTCACCACACACACACACACACACACACACACACACACACACCATAAAGGTGCAAAAGGAACTCACCTGGAGGAAAGTTTTTAAAGCAATGAAAGACAGCGAGCCGCCGCTTCTTCTTCTCCTCCAGCAGGTCTGATCTCACGCAGGAACAGGACTGGAGTTCTCCAACACTCCGATCTCACAGAAGAACCTCGTCTGAGGAACATCTCCTGATCTTATCTGAGAGGAGCTGGAACAGGAACTCTGCTGGGACGCTCCACAGGACGGGTTTCTGCTGTATTACGCTTCAGTTCATATGAGTATATTTTTGGATGGAAAACTTCAGGATGAGACTCTTCCTCCTCTTCCACCTTCTCTCCTTTCTCCTGCACAGGTAAGCTCTTCTTCTCCTCTTCTTCCTTTAGCTTTTATTCTTCTCATTTTGTCTCTATGTCTGCTCTTTCTTTTTTCTTCTTCTCCTCATTTAGTTTGGTCTATTTTTTCATTTGCTTCATTTTTATTCTCCTCCTTTCTTCCTTCATTTCCTCTATTCTCCTCTTCACCTTCTTGCTCTTCTCCTCCTCCTCATTTTGTTTTTCTATTTTTATTTTTATTTTCCTTTTCTCTCTACATCTTTTCTTTTTCTTCTCTTGATCTCATTTATTTGTTGTCTGTTCTACTATTCTCTTTCATTTTGCTTGAGCTCTTCTTCACCTCCTCATATTATCTTCTTCCTCTCTTAAACTCTTCATCTTCCTTCTCCTCTCAGACCTTCTCATTCTGTTTTTTCTCTTCTTCTTCTTCTTCTTTTTCTGTCTTTATTCTTCTCTTACACCTTCTCACTTTTCTCATTCTGCTTCTCCTCTTCATTTATTCATTTTCTGTTTTTCTATTCTCCTTTATTTTATTCTTTTCCTACTCTCTTCTTCTTCTTCTTCTCTTAATCTTTTTGTCTTTATTCTCCTCTTCATCGTATCTTTCTGATGTTCTCTCATTCTATCTTTCTTCTCTGTCTTTTTCTCTCCTATCTCTTCATCTTCACATATTCTCTTCTTCTTCTTCTTCTTCTTCTTCTTCTTCTCCTCCTCCTCTCTACTCTGAGATTCTTCACCTCTTCATTTATTTGTTTATTTTTCTATTTTCCCTATCTCTTCATCTCTTTGTCTTTTCTGCTTCTCCTTTTCTCTCCTCTCCCTCACTCTATCCGTTCTCGCAAACTATTTTCTGCTACATAAAAGTGTTGTTTCAGAAGATCGAGTGCTTTTTAATTTTTGTTCCTTATTCATTATTTTAATCCTTCCTATTCCCACTTCACATATAGATATAGATAGAAATAGAAATAAAATACAAAGTGAAAGAGAAAAAGAGAAGCAGTCAATCTTTCACAGCGTGACATCTGCTGCTCTGTATAATAACACACTTATTATCAGAGCCGAATGAAAACAAGTCCCAAATAAACGCGCAATTAACTTTAAGTGCAGGTTGAGATGCTGGAACAGGTTTAGTCACTTTACTCTGAGAAGATCTCTTCAGAAGAAGCTCATCAGCGAAGAGGAAAAATGTCATTTCCTCTAATGTTCGGGTTACAAAAACACACTGCATGAACATGTGCACACTTTGTGATAAGGGAATGCTTTATTTATTTATTTATTTATTTATTTATCTAAAAGTCAAATGAGTATCTGGTTAACATTTAAGCAGATCAAATGCAGAAAAATCCAGACTGTTTTTTTTTGTCTTAGAGATAAAGCACTCTGCTTTTGAACACCTTTTCTTCACCACGCTTTGAAGAGTAAATGATAGAAATTGAGATGATTGACAGCTGAGAACTGAGTGGCAGATGTTTCTGGTCGTGCTGCTCCTGATTCAGGTTTATCAGGCCCTCATTTCCCTAACGCCTCACCAGAGGCATTTCTTCTCCTGCACATTCTCACTTATTTGCATATCACTTAACATTGGCATAATGTGCATGTGTGACCTCACTCATTACTCATCGTTATTATTATTTCTCCGTACAGCCAGAAAAAAAACCTGACATGTTACAGAATGATTTCTGTCATCACAGTGTCTCACAGTATTATTTGCTGGATGCTCAGGGTTACAGCTGTACTCATTAAAAGAGTTTTAAATGCCTAGGATAAATAAAAATGAAGTGTACAGTACAGTGAAACATGATGGACTCCTCCACTGATACGCGTACACTTAAACCTCAGGTTAGTGGTTTGTTTTTATTTTCTAAGAATGAAGACATTTTGAATTTATTTAGATCCTGCCTGAGAGATTCTTAGTGCCACATCAGAGTCTGTATCCATCATTTCTATGATTTAGGATGATTTGATTTGATTTGCACTGACGTCCTGAGGTGAGATTTTAAAAAGCCTTAAAAGTCCAAAAGTTTGTCTATAATCAATATTTATGTGGGGAAAGTTGCTCATCTTCGGAGTTGGGTTACGCAGCTGCTTAATGCAGCTTTTTATTAGTGTCTATACCACTACCTTTAAACACAAACACCTTTAAACCCAAAATAATCAGGGATAGAAAATGCAGACTGAAGAAGGAAGTAGTGTGTGTTTTTCTTTGCTGTAAAATATAATACAATGTAACATAAAATGAAAAATAAAAAGACTGATATGATGATATATAAACGAGAAAATGGACAGTGTTGAATTAAATCTAACATCTCCAGTATGTTGTGTATTCCCCTTCTCAGTGAACACTTCAGCTGTTAAAGTGTGTCCTGGCTGTCAGTGCGAATGCCGCTGCGAACACCACCGCTTCCGGGTTTTATGTGGTTCTTTAAATAACAGTGTGTGGAAGAACATTGTGTATATTAGGGCATGTCCAGTATTCCTAATCAAAGTCTGCAGCAGGAGTTAAAACACAGGCAGGCAGAGACAAACTGGCATAATCCATATTCCACACTGGAAAGACAAGCTTGGGTCAAAACAAACACGAGCACGAAGTAGGACAACTGGGCAAGAAACAAGGTTTAGAAACGGAGAGTAACTGTGCGAGACTTCACACTGAAACACTGAAACACAAGGGCTTAAATACACAAACTAATCCAGAACCAACACAAAACAAGTGAGAAGAATTAGGACACATTAGGAAGCTCAACCTGTGACAAGGCATGAACTGAAACCCCACAAACCCCACACGGCCACATAAACAGTAACTTAAACCCGGGAGCAGCGCTGCTCGTGCTGAAGCCTAAGACGTGCAGCGTGTGCTGTAATACGTGACAGCTGCATGAATAATCCTAGTGATAATTATCACATTAATCACTGAAGTCATTTAACAAAATGGCTTCCACTCTCATTATTCATCAGCACGTAGAATAGCACTTGATCCAGCGCATCCTGTTATTTTACATTTTCCTGCTCTGACAGTCACTCGAGCACAATTTAATCCATGCAGCATTAATCCAGGTGATGGAATCATAAAGTGTGTGCAGGATGCAGAAGATTTTATAAAAGTTGAAATTTTCTATGTTGATTTGTTGAATGAATAAAATAAAGTCAGTGTTTGTGTTAATTCGATGCTCTGCTGTAAAGAAAACGTGTCCAAGGTGTGAAGGATAATCTGACCTAGCACTCATCCGCTACGCTTACAGAGAAACTTTACCTCCATTCATCATTTTATCCTGAAAATATTCCCTCCTCCAGATAAGCCATGTCTCTGATTAAGACGCGTCTCCTCTGATGTAATAGAGATCAGTGGTGTAACGATAAAACTCACGACTGGCTTCACAGGTCAGTAATGAGCTGGAAGATGCAGGGGTTTGAGTTATAAAGCAGCACACTGCAGAGGTTTAGCATCTTTATTCATTTCACTGCTTCATTTTAAATTCACTATAAACAGCAGCTCCAGAACTTTCAGTCAATACCTTTAGACCAATCAGATGCTTTCTTCTTAAATCTCTACAGCATCAGCGTCTGGTGTGTCTCTCTCTTTCTCTATCTGTCTCTATCTATTCTCTCTGGCTCTCTCTTTCTGTCTTTCTCTCTCTCTCTCTTTCTTTCTTTCTTTCTTTCCCTTACTGTAAAAAAAATCTTTTTTCATTGCTAAACTGTATCAGCTGGGATTGGATTTGCAGTCGTGTTTTTTTTCTCTGTGACAGTTTAAAATAACTCCTAAGCGATATCTAAGACAGGATCTTTCAGATAATCTGTGTATATTTTCTTGTGGTGTTCTCAGTGGTTCCTGTTCTGGTTATGAGTTATGCTAAAAGTCACACAGTAGAGAGAAATTAAGGCTGTAGGAAATTACCTTCAGATGTCAGGTGCATGCTCTGAAACCATAAACATGGCCTAATGTAATAAATCGTGGAATTACTGGAATTACTGCTTCAAAGATTAAACTCTACTTCAAAGCTCCTGGGCGATGTGAGCGCTGCGTGTTGTGGCCAGGCGTTAAACACAAGCACACGCCAACAGATAAACGATCTCACTGAGAACACGCTACGGAGTCGCTGGTCTGCAGCTGACTGACAGCTGCAGTAAGAGACGAGACTCAGTCACAGTGACTTACTGAGATCTGTGTTAGCGCTCCTGCACCTTCATCAGCATCGCCGGAATGGACAGAATAAATAAAAGAGTAATATAAAATAGAAATGCTGCTCAGTCACAATGGAAATTAGGCTGTGAACTTGTGACTTGTTTTTGAAAATTAGTGTTGACCAGGAGGATAAAATTTATGGCTCAGATCTTCTTGAAGTTTTGTACATTACACATCAGTAGCAGATTATATCAGCAGCTCATCACCAGGTGTAATCACCAGATTCTGTTATCTGTTATCTATTATTTCCCAGAGGCTGAGTTATATGAGCTAATGAAGCACAGAATAAAATGTGCTCTCCATTGGCTTCCACCTTTAATGTCATACTATATACTGGATTCTTTTAAACATAATGAGCTGTGATTGGTTTATAAACTGTTTTAGCTCGCTAATCATTCCTGAATCAGATTATTATTTTTTTTATTAAAACTCCATTTCCTAACTAGAGTCTGAGTTAATCTGAGTTAAATAAGGAATAAAACGCTGAGGGTGGAGGAAACGAATCCACGCTGCAGGGTATGATACGGCCCAATGCAAAGTTTTATTGTTTCATTCCTCTTATATCACAGCCATTTGCCAATGATATACATTTTTATTTATTAATGAACAACATTTACTTTTTATCCGTTTAAAGTAAAGTTCTGTATACTGTAGTTCCTGTTCTCATTTACACTATAGCAGCTATAAACAGTCGTTCCCTCACCATCTCTCTTTTTCTCTCTCTTGACATTAAAGCATAAACTCCTCTGTCGTGAAGATGTTAGAAAACTTAAAGTTACAGCTTTATCTCTGTCTGTTACAAAGCCCTGACACTGGAGACTCCTTCCATAAATGTTACAGAAATGTCTCCTTACAGAAAACTTCACCATATCAGTGATTACACAGGTTTCACTGCACAAGTCCCTGTGAACGAGCTGTTACTATACAAATGATAACGTATTTGAATGAGCGCATTAATATAAACCTGCAGTACTGTCAGAGCTGCTGTTCCAGAAAATTAATCAACGCAATCTGACAAATCACACATTATCTTGCAGGCTGAAGCTAGTTCCTGTTGCGATGATCATGTGATAATTCTGAACAAAATCATCTGGGCCTTTAGGCTCTGTTTTATGGAAATCAATAGAGTGTGTAAAATGTCAAATAAACAATTTGGTATCATTTTAATTATATTCAAATAATCCTATAGGAAACAGTGTTAATCCATAACAGCACCAAGCTACTTCCTTCCAAGCTTTATTTTTCTTTGTAATGTCTCTATACACATTTAATGAGAGATTGTACATGACAGGAAAAGATGAAACCACACTTATACGTTTTTTTGCGTGTCGAATAGTAAAAGGAACTAACTGCAGGTAGGAATTAAAGTGAGTCAGTCATTCGGATTTGTCGCTTCTTTAAAGCGCCATACACAAACACAGAAAATGAACGATCACCTCTCACTGTGTAGCTCAGCAGCGTGAAGATAGGATAAGAGCGAACAGTGTGGAACTCAAGAGAAAACGTGTAAGAAGAAAGATTTGATCTCGTAGCCACAGAGAACAAACTATCGCGATATTAAGGAGATCTCTTTTTCCATAGTTGTCACTTTTTTGCTGAATACTCAATCCTGAAAGGCCGTTTCATGAATCACTCTCCCGCATTTCTCTTCCAGGGCAGATTCGAACGCGATCATTGGGCTGTCCAAGCACATCGAGCCCATCCTCAATGCCAACACAGTGTGTCTAACACTCCCGGGCCTGACGAAGAAGCAGATGGACATGTGCATGAGAAACCCGGACGTCACGGCCTCAGCCATCCAGGGCATCCAGATCGCCATCCACGAGTGCCAGCACCAGTTCAGGGGGCATCGCTGGAATTGCTCAAGCCTCGAGACACGAAACAAGATTCCTTACGAGAGCATCGTCTTCAGCCGAGGTGAGATATGGAATCAAGTCTGGGAAGACCTGAGGGGGTCGTGACCTGACGCAACGTTGTGTTTGGGATTAAAACTTACAAGCTTAAGCCCTATTTAGACAGGATTAGTTAATGTAATTATTTCCAGAGTATCTCTGGGATTTTAGTCTTATCTGAATCCATCGTGTCAGTAATGCTTGTTTTTTTACACACTGTGTATACACACCTCTGGAAAGATTACAACATATTTTACCTTCTATAAAGTAATGAGTAAAAATAACTCCAGGTGATACAGATCACATCTGAACTGACATGTTGGTAAAGATTGCAGTATATCCTGTGGGAAAAGAGGTTTTACACTTTTTCTTCGGTATAAAGACACTCCTGGAAGCAATCACTCTTTTCTATTGAAAACCAAAATGAAAATGATTTTAAAATGCAGAACATTAAAATATAGACTTTTTTAAGGACATGTCAGAGAAGTGATGCTTATAGTCATGGTCATGTGACCTAACAATGGTCAGCTACACCCTGTACAACAAGTGCTTATAATAAAGATGTAAACAATTTGTTTATATCAAAAAGAGTTGTGTGTAGTACGCATTAAATTGATCAGAATTATTATAGACGTCCACCAGGAACACTACTCAACACACGTGTCTAGAAAACTGATCCTATCTGAATAGTACTCTAACTGCTGAGATATCACCAGTCCTGACCTTCTGTTCTCCACTCATCTAAGGTTCTTCTTACTGTATAGTCAGTGTTGCGATGTTGTGAAAGTGACCCGCCTGACTCATTCACTCGGCCTGTTGGGAAACCAATGAGGAACCTGATCCGAGTGGAGAAACGTCTTCAAGTTTACAAGTCCAGTCACTTTGACTTACTGCTGCTAGACATGAGCTCACCCACTGTATGATGATTAATGTGGTCACTGCCTCGCCATCCTGCTCCTCACGAAAGTCTCCAGTGTCACAGATGTTTAAAAGAAAAGTGAATAAGATGTCATGGCCAGACGTGTGAGAGAAAGCTTTTATTGTGTCCTCTGAAGATGTAGAAAAGACGATTGTTGTGGTCGTGTGTAAGATGTCAGATTTAATTAGGATTATGAACAGAGGAGGGCCGAGTCATGACAGACAGGTCAGTCTAATAACGGACATACGAGCTGATGACCTCAAAAAGATAGCAATGTTTAAAGCAATGAGTTTTATACCACAGTATCAATATATAATGTGCAAGAGAATGGCTTGATTAATTAAAAGTAAAAATAAAATGTATCTTGCCAATACATATACAGTATTTTTCCATAGATTAAGAGAATAACACATTCATTAGTGGCCACTGTTAAGGACAAAGAAAGCTAAAGAAAGCAGATAAATATATATTGTTAGTGTGAAAAAGTACAGATTAGATGAAGCCAATTTTAATGAATGGGATTATCACTTTTATCACATTAACTGTAGAGGTGTGTGTAAGACTCTTTTTTAATCCCACTCCCACCTGCTCCCACAGTTATTTTTTTGTCTTTTAAAGCTAAATAAAATATAAATAAATAAAATCCATGCACTGTGGCAATGAATTCCATCCAGCGCTGAGTGCTTTCAGAGCCGCGGGTTGCGCATCACTATCAAACCCCACGCAGCTGGTTCAGAGTCAGATCAGAATGCCAGCTCAAATCCAGACTCGTTTTCCGATGCTACCGGGGCCAGAATTGAACGTGGCGGGAAAAACCTCCCAAATGCTCGTGTAGACCTCACATCCTCTGTCCAAGGAAGTCTGACTCATTGGGCTATAAAGAGGGCGATGTTGATGGACACGAGCTTCCATGCTGCGCTCTCCGTTTCAGAATCAATGATTTCAGCTCAGCAGCCAGCTCATCCACATGACTGCTTTTTAAGACCTGGGATGTCTTTAAATAGTGTAATATGATACACAGATGAATTATTTTGCACATTTATAGCTCCAGTTGATTTATATTTCATCGTTAACTGTGCCGCGTAAAGATGCACTGACGCTGGAAAATGTCGTTTGTAATTTGTGTGTAGTTAAGTGAAGTGCGGTCTGACTCATTCTTTGCCACACAAATAAAACAACAACAAAAAAAGCAATGTTCTGAAACAGTTTCTTCTTGACTAGTTGACTACTTTATTTTTTCTTACTGGTCAGTTAATAAAAGTGAATACTCATGCATATCCTAGTGTACTGTAGAACACTAGCTAGATAGGTTACTAAGTGCATACTACTGAAGCCACAGCTGTATAGATACATAGTCTCTGGAATCAAGTCATCCCCTGCAACAGACAAATTTAGCAGCTAACATAGCTAGCTAATGTGTGCAGAGAAGATTTACAAGGTAGCTTAAAGATGCACAAACTAACACCAGAATCCTAGCAGTTTGGATGGAGCCTTAATACAACTGATGTTCTTGGGCCAGGAAAGAAGTAGTGTATCAGCACTGTGCATCTGGGTGTGCGTGTGTGTGTGTGTGTGTGTGTGTGTGTGTGCTGTGATGTGAATTTGCTCTCAGCACTTTCCCAACTCTCAGAGGGCGACAGCATAAACCCGTTTAGTTGGTTCACCGTAACCTAGAGTGACATTTTCCTTCAAACTTTAATTCATTTTCCCACTTCCTGTGCCATCAGTGCAGTGGCCATGTCTCGCACTCTAAATTATTCGGTTGATTGATTTGCTGTTCAGCTCTGGAGGGAGCCGAAAACAGCATTTCCATGTCCTCCTTAGTGTCCTGGTCTAAAGTGCTATCCGTCCTCTGGCCCCTGCGGAATCACGGCACGGAAAAGATCATGTGTGAATCCATGTGCGTGTGGGATTTTCCTTCTCTTTGTGCATGTGTGTGTGTGTGTGTGTGTGTTGGGTCAATAGGTTTGAAATGATAACTGAATATCGTTCAAGTATTTCATACCAAATCCCCTCCCTGAGGGCGCACGTGGTTGAACACGCACTCTTCTGAATGCAGCGCATTCCACAGGCTGGCGGCTTCGCACCTTGTAGCTATTACATTCATTAGTCACTAGTTAAACACAGACAAAACAGGACACGGAGGCGAAAAGCCACTACTGAATAGGACAAGTCCCAATCTGCATGCAGCGTGCTTTCTGACTGACAGCGAGCCGAGACTGAGGCCCAGCACTCCGGCACCTTCTGCAAGGCAACACACACGATTGTGTGCACAAGGGTTACAGGAAATGCACTCGATCAGCCACGACATGTTCAGCATGTGAGGGCTGCTTCATTAGATTTGCACTGTAACTGAGGCTAAAAGTAAGGGAAGCTTACAGCCTGACTGTAATTGTTATGTTGTTTCCTACATTTTTGCAAAGCATTTGTAACAAAATGTCCCGTTTTGGCAAAATTCAAGCACATTCGAGTTGCATGTGACTTCAGTGTATGCAAGTCCATAATTCTGTTGCATTAAAGGTTTGAAAACCATGGCTACCATTTAAACCAAATAAAAAGTGACTCATCGTTGTATTTATGGTTTTGCAACATAAGGTTCCATTTGGAAAGTGCTTTCCTTTGGCCATATTTGAGGGCTGCATCGTGAGTGTCGTCGGTGTAGGCCACAGGTTCCCAACCCTGTTCCCAGAGTACCTCCTCACAGCACATGTGGTTCATCACAGCACACTCACCTTCCTGAGTGGTGTGTTAGAGCAGGGAAAACACTAACGTGTAGGACGGGGTTCTCCAGAACCGGGATTGAGAGCCTGTATTTTAGGCAATCCCATAACTCTGTTCACCGGACCAGAGTTTCAATACTGTTTTAACAACATGGCTGTCAGTCATAACTGTCAAAACGTAAATCACTTGTTTTATAACTATAACTAACAGCCTTATTTGTGCTGGCAGGGGTGGATTTGGCATTTCCTGAGGCCCCAAACAAAGATGTTTAAATTTAATGCAATTCCTGAGCAGCAGCATCAGCAGCTGTGCTTCTTTTTAGCACCTCTGCTAATTCACACCTGTATATATGCACAGTGTGCTCTGCTTATTGATTCATTGGCAAAATACTAATTCACTGGCACTACTAAGAGCACAGAAGCAGAACTGAATCGCTGCTCAGTGAACAAACTCGCCAGTTGACCATAAAAATCGCTGAGGAAAATCATTCTGAGGAAAATCTAAATCCTTTATTGACAATTTCATTTTCAGTGGCAGAACATCAGAAAGAATAGTAAAGTTAGTTTTGCTTACTACCTCATCTAGCATTAATTGCTGTAACTGTGAAGTCTTGGGGAAAACAATAGGGCTAACGATTTGAGCCATCTGATGAGCTCATAGTTCTGTCCAGCACATTTTCATTTATTGTTGCTGCAATGAAATTGGCAAGCTTTCTGTACTGGACTTCTTTTCATTCATTGTCTGGGATACAAGCTTGTCATGACTGTTTTCACAAGCCCTGGTTAGCTAGCTAATGCGTTACAGTGTCTCATTGGTGTTAAAAAAAAATCAAAAGAAAGAAGGCATTGATTTAGTTTATTTGTTTATTCAGCTGACTGCTTGTTGCCAGTAGGGGGCCCTCCTGACGTCAGGGGCCTCACACATACAGATTATGTACTGTAGATAGCTAGCTAGCTCCCAGATATCTAGCTAGCTATTTAATCTTACCTTGCTACTGTATGCCATGCAGTGAACTTGCTGTAAATACACAAAGTGCAAGACATTTTAATGTTCCTTTTCAGTTAAAATGCTGCCCAATGAATTCAGTGTATTAATTATGAAATCTGGATGCTCAAAACAGTGCTGCTAATGTAGAATGCTAAACTAGCATAGAACATGTCTTTTTTTGCTAAACTCTTGCTTTAAAGACCTGATGAATGCTGGAGAATGAGGAACACCAACCTACCAGCCTTATGTCACTTAAACACACATTAGCCTCACATCTAGCCGAGTGTTTCTCATTCCCCAAGTTCAAAAATAAGTGTTTTACGTGCGGCGGCGGCTCGTTCCCTCTTTCCCTTGTTAAAAGCCTTTGATTCCAGCAGGCCTGAGGAACTGTAGCCTATTTAGCCCTAAGTCACTCTTTCATGTCCTTCTTTAATTCTCCATCTGCCCTTGAAAGTGATTTAGGGAGGCAAGCGGCTTTTATGAGCTCTACGTTTATTATTGTTTGAGACCATTAGCTGCTCCCGATCCCCTGTGGTCACCTGTCTCTCTCTCTCCATCTGTCTCTCTTTCTGTATGCCCTGTAAAAGAAAGAGAAGAAAAGAAAGGCATGTTCAGTAACTCAGTGCTGTAATGTTTCACTACCGCGTCTGGAGGAATGTCTTTAATTAAACGTGAAAGCCGTAAAGTTCGAATGTGGTGCCGTTTGTTTTCCACTGATACTGTGTTTACAAATACGTGTGGAAATTAAAGTTAAAAACCATTTTAAACACAACAGCATGCGTAAAGATATCAGATTAATAACTTTAATGATGTAAAAAAATATCCCAGCTCACTTTAAACAACGAAACATGTTCCTGTTGTCACTTACGTTATTGCAGCTATAAACACTCGTTCCCTCACCAGCCTCTCTTTATTCTCTCTCTTAAAGTTAATAAGATAAGCAATAATCGCAGCTTGTCATGTTACTGAGAAACCGCAAAGAAGCTTAAACTCCTCTGTCCTGAAGATGTCGGAAAACTTAAAGTTACAGCTTTACCTCTAACTATTACAAAGCGCTGACACTGGAGACTCCTTCCATAAAAGTTAAAAAAACACATTTCCCCTTACAGAAAACTTCACCACGTCAATGATTACACACGTTTTAATCCTGCTGTATGAGTCCCTGTGAATGAGCTGTTACTATAGAAACGATAACGTATTAGAGTGAGCACATTAATATAACCCTATAAACACTACTGTCAGAGCTGCTGTTCTAGAAAATTAATCACCACCTTCTGACCAATCACAAGCCAGAACTCACAGCAGTGAAGAGATGAGAAGGTTGTGAGTTTAAATCCCTAGACTGCAAAAGTGCTGATTGTGTTAATGTGTATTTTCTCTGTGTGTACGTCAGGGTTCAGGGAGAGTGCGTTTGCATACGCTATCGCCGCAGCAGGCGTGTTACACTCCGTCTCTAACGCCTGCTCATTGGGGAAACTGAAGGCATGTGGCTGTGATGAGAAGCGGCGTGGAAATGAAGAAGTCTTCCGTCAGAAACTGAACCGACTGCAGCTGGAGGCCATCCACCGCGGCAAAGGCATGGTGCACGGAGTGATGGAGGAGCGAGGGGGTGTCGTGGAGGACCATGGGGGGACCAGAGGGGGCGGAGCCATGGAGGAGTGGGAGTGGGGGGGATGCAGTCCCAATGTGGAGTTCGGGGAGAAGTTCTCTAAAGACTTCCTGGATTCGAGGGAGACCTACAGAGACATCCACGCCCGGATGAGACTGCACAACAACCGCGTAGGACGACAGGTGTGTAACTGTGTGTGTGGAAATATATATGTCTTTTTATACCTTTAATGTGATATAGCAACTAACAAAATTCAAGTGAAAAATAAATAAAAAGGGAAAAAAGTTTGATTTGACAATTTTATTCCACTCTTCCTTGCAAAATGCTCCAGATCTATCAGACTGTGAAGAGATCTCCTGTGCACAGCTCTCTCCATGTCATTCCACAGGTTTTCAGTAGGATTTAGATCTGAGCTCTAACTGGGACATTCCAAAACATTGATCTTCTTCTTCTGAAGCCGTTCCTTTGTTGACTTGGATTTGTGCTTTGGGTCGTTATAGTGCTAGAAGGTGAAATTTTTCTTCATCTTCAGCTGTCTAACAGAGGCCTCCAGGGTTTTTTGTTTTGCCAAAATAGATATTTGGAGATATCAATGATTCCCTCTGTCTTGACTAGAGTCCCGGTCCCAGCTGAAGAGAAGCAGCTACATAGAATGATGCTGCCACCACCATGCTTCATTGTGGGTATGGTGTTCTTTGGGTGATAAGATGTCTTGTTTTTGCACCAAACATAGTGAAAGGTAGTGACTGGGAGTTTGGGGTGGGTGAGTTTTGCACAGAAAAATAAACATCTTGACATTTATTGGACAGTGCGCACTTCAGATGTCCCACCTCTGGACACACATCTTGAGTGGTAGATCTCTCAAAGGGACGGAACCTCATAACCACCTAACAATCAGTGAAACAATACTGAACAATGATATCTCAAACATAAACATATCAGCATATACAGAACTGTGCAAAAGTCTTGGCACCTTTTTTTATAGTACAAACTTTGTTATAGATGTTTATTTTCTGACTTCTACATTACTGATTCAGTACAAAAACATTTTAGATTCCAAACATTAGTTTTCCAGCACAAAATGAAACGTTACAGAAAAATGTTTGTATGTCAGTAAAGAAAGCAGCAGATTCCATAAGAGACACTTTTCAGATAAAAACAGAATGAAGGCTGCTGGGTTTCGCTGCAGAAATAAGAAGCGAGTCGACAGTCAAAGTCTCCAGAAGAACTGTGGCTGCTTCTGCAAGATGCTCAGTAACACTTCCAGCTCATTTCCTTATAAAACTGCACACACTGCACCTCAGATACTGCTTTATTTATTTAAAGCAAAAGGTCGTCACATAAAATATTGATTTTGTTTCATTTATTACTGTTTACTGCTCTTTATAGTATTTTTTAATGTAGAAACATTTAATTTTATTATCTTTAAAGGCATCTTTGCTCTACAGCATTTCTTTGCATGTGCCTAAGACTTTTGCACAGAACTGTACATATAAAGCATTGTAAGGAGAGAACGAAAATTAAACAAGAGTCAGACCAACACCCAGGATTTTAATTCAAAAGTCAGGGAGCAAAAAAAGGTCATTTTAGCCGTCTTGGTGCAGTAAAATTGATTGCCTGTGTTTATTATTAGTCTTATGTGGATCTGCAGTACAAGTCCCTGTGAATGAACTGTTACTATAGAAGTGATCATGTGTTAGAATGAGTGCATTAATATAAACTTATTAATCATGTTAAATGTGTAATATGCAATGTGCATAATAGACAATTGTGCTTCCCCTGTTGTAATAACCACCAGCCTCCACTTGTTAACTCTGAGTCACATGACCCATTATAAATGGCTGTGCACACTTCAATCAGGTTATTATACATTCTTCTTTTTTCCCTAAAATGGTTCTATTTGTTTTCACTTGAATGTTTTTGGATGCTATATCATATTAAAGGTGGAAAAAAAGATCTGACACAATTCATCTTAGTTTCATTTTTTACATCACAAAAAATCCTGTAATATTACCAGATGTTTTGTGGAATTTTTATATCCAATGTACATGCAAATGTGCGTGCATGTGAGGTCTTATATTTAACTGTGGCCATGTCTGACATGATATACACAAATGTGGCTGTGGTTGAGGTTTTATATGGATATATGGGCATGTCTAAGGTCATGTAAGGAAATGTGGGTGTGTCTGACACCATACATACAAATGTTGGGGTGTGTGAGGTTACATATGGAAATAAGGGCATGTCTGAGGCTATATATAGAAATGTGGACGTATGTGAGTTGTTATATTGAAATGGGGGCATGTCCAAGGTTATATATGAAAATAAGGGCATGTCTGAGGTTGTATATGGAAATGGGGGAGTGTCTGAGGTTTTATATGGAAATGGGGGCATGTCTGAGGTTTTATATATGGAAAGGGGCTGCGTGTGTCTGCAGTTATATATATATATATATGCTGGGCCCTTGAGCAAGGCCCTTAACCCTCAACTGCTTAGTTGTATAAGATAAGTTGTATGAGATAATTGTAAGTCACTCTGGATAAGGGCGTCTGCCAAATGCCATAAATATAAATGTAAAAATTTAAATATATAGAAATGGGGGAGTGTCTGAGGTTATATATGGAAATGGGGGTGTGTCTGAGGTTTTATATATATAGAAATGGGGGTGTGTCTGAGGTTTTATATGAAAATGGGGGTGTGTCTGAGGTTATATATGGAAATGTGGGCGTGTCTGATGTTATATATGGAAATGGGGGTGTGTCTGATGTTATATATGGAAATTATATATATATAGAAATGGGGGTGTGTCTGAGGTTTTATATGAAAATGGGGGTGTGTCTGAGGTTTTATATGAAAATGGGGGAGTGTCTGAGGTTATATATGGAAATGGGGGAGTGTCTGAGGTTATATATGGAAATGGGGGTGTGTCTGATGTTATATATGGAAATGGGGGTGTGTCTGATGTTATATATGGAAATGGGGGAGTGTCTGAGGTTATATATGAAAATAAGGGCATGTCTGAGGTTTTATATATGGAAAGGGGCTGCGTGTGTCTGCATTTATATATATATATATATGCTGGGCCCTTGAGCAAGGCCCTTAACCCTCAACTGCTTAGTTGTATAAGATAAGTTGTATGAGATAATTGTAAGTCACTCTGGATAAGGGCGTCTGCCAAATGCCATAAATATAAATGTAAAAATTTAAATATATAGAAATGGGGGTGTGTCTGAGGTTATATATGGAAATGGGGGTGTGTCTGAGGTTTTATATATATAGAAATGGGGGTGTGTCTGAGGTTTTATATGGAAATGGGGGTGTGTCTGAGGTTATATATGGAAATGTGGGCGTGTCTGATGTTATATATGGAAATGGGGGTGTGTCTGATTTTATATATGGAAATGGGGGTGTGTCTGATGTTATATATGGAAATGGGGGAGTGTCTGAGGTTATATATGGAAATGGGGGAGTGTCTGAGGTTATATATGGAAATGGGGGAGTGTCTGAGGTTATATATGGAAATGTGAGTGTGTCTGATGTTATATATGGAAATGGGGGAGTGTCTGAGGTTATATATGGAAATGGGGGAGTGTCTGATGTTATATATGGAAATGGGGGAGTGTCTGAGGTTATATATGGAAATGTGAGTGTGTCTGATGTTATATATGGAAATGGGGGTGTGTCTGATGTTATATATGGAAATGGGGGAGTGTCTGAGGTTATATATGGAAATGGGGGAGTGTCTGAGGTTATATATGGAAATGGGGGTGTGTCTGAGGTTATATATGGAAATGGGGGTGTGTCTGAGGTTATATATGGAAATGGGGGCGTGTCTGATGTTATATATGGAAATGGGGGAGTGTCTGAGGTTATATATGGAAATGGGGGTGTGTCTGAGGTTATATATGGAAATGGGGGTGTGTCTGAGGTTATATATGGAAATGGGTGTGTGTCTGAGGTTATATATGGAAATGGGGGTGTGTCTGAGGTTATATATGGAAATGGGAGCGTGTCTGCTGTTATATATGGAAATGGGGGTGTGTCTGATGTTATATATGGAAATGGGGGAGTGTCTGAGGTTATATATGGAAATGGGGGTGTGTCTGAGGTTATATATGTAACTAACGCAGAGTATACGCTCACTTAGTACTAAGCTGTCACACACACACACATATACACACACACACTGAGCATGTAGTGTGCATGAATCAGCAGGCTTTGGTGTTTGAGTGTGTGGGAGGTGGATCAGCTTTCTGTTCTTTTCACTGTGTGTTAAAGTGATGTTTCAAAGATGAGCGCTTCTTTATACACACACACACACACACACACACACACATATACACACACACACATTTTTTGATCTGACTTTGATGCTCAGATTTCACGGACATTAAACACTTGGTGTGATGGTCGCTACTGTGGTTTTGTGCTCCACGTTTGTTTAATCTAAAGCACAGAGACTTGTGGCAGTGTGTAAATGATCAGGAAGGGTTTGTTCACACACACACACACACACACACGCACACACACACACACCTTATCCATGCTCGATTACCTGCAGCATAAGTCTGTTTCATCTGCACTGAAAACCCCCTCAGATGCTTTAACCAGTAGCAGCACATTTACAATTACAGGCTTAGGCTAAAGCAAACAGCTGCATTCCCCCCGACACACACACACACACACACACACACACACACATACTGGTTTTTAAGTCTTACGAGGACTTTGCCGGCCAAACCAGTTGAAACGTGGTTTAAGGGGACCCACCTTTCCCTTTGTGCTACAGCAATGCCGTAAACATCAAAAAATTTGGTTTTTTTTTAGCAAGACAAATTTCACTTCAGATTTCTTCTACGCAAAATTAAACTCTTAAACACAAGACCTGACATTATGGTTGCATATAAGGACCGTCTGAGAAGCTCCCGCCTCCGACAGAATTGGTACTTATAAGGTCACACCGCTTTATCGGGACATCAGTTTAACAATACACAAAAAAAGACTTTACACTGTATTAGAAGGACAGGCATGTTTTATTGGTACTCGACTTAACACAAACACAAACATGACCACATGGTGATTTACCGGGTCACCTGTGACTTAACAGAACAAGTCCTTCTATACAACAATTACAGAACATTAAGCAACTCAGGTTAGGGATACTACAACTGAGCACTTAAAAAACATAACTGTTAACTGTTAACATAATTTTTAACTCTGTTAAATACAGTCCCCTCTGAAAAGCAAGTTCAATTATATTGTTTTTCCTATACCTAGACATCTGGGTTTAAGATCAAATGACGAATATAAAACGATAGCTCAGAATTTTAGCTTTTTTTCCTGATATTTACATATAGATTTTTGAAACATTTTATTTTCAAGTGATGAAGTATGTTGGAACATGTGACTGGTGTTTCTTGTTGCCCAGGTGTATCCTGTTAAATTGATTGTTTAAAGAATTAGTAGCTATGAACAGCTACTCTTGTTTTGAGCGATGTATATGGGATGTATGTATGCTGGCTTGATACAGTTATTGCAAGTAAGGGATATGAACCAAATATTAAGTGCTGTTTAATTTACTTTAAGAGAATTTGTGCCTATACCAAAAGGTGCCATGTTTTAAGCTGTGTAACACAGATATAAAAATCAGGAAATGAAAGCTGAAATTCTAAACCATCATCTCATATTCATCTTTTGACCTCAAACCCAAACGTCTTCAGTGTATAGCAAAAACAGACTAATTGAGCTTGCTGTTCCGTTACTTTCAGAGGAACCTTTATGTAGCATCCCTTGCCCATTTTTCCTGCTTCTAACACATCAACACAGAGAACTGACTGTTATACCAATATATCCCAACCCTCAACAAATGCCATCGTAGAGAAATAATCAATGTTATTCACTTCACCTTTCACTGGTTGTTATGTCTGATTGGTGTATACAACACGTATCAAAAGAATCAATTAGATTGTGATGTTTAAAATTGTGAACCTTATAGCCAGCTTATTGCACATAAAACAGCAGGTGCTCTATGGGACATGGGCAAAGCATCTGTGTTTGAGACTAAACAAACAAGTATATAAATATGCACATCATACAACCATAAAGACTGGGAGATATGATGACATATACTTTTGTTTCAAATTAAAAATAGGTAAAACAAAAATGATAATTATGAGTTATATGACTAAAATAAAAGTCAAAACCACATATATAACTTGGAAAATACAACCAGAACATCCAGCTTTGGCTTCTTTTGGTGGGTGATCCTTCTGCATCCCTGTAAGAAGAGATTACCACATTATTCAGCACACAAACAGTGTGGACTGATCATGACCAAAACAATTGGGCATGTAACACATCAATATGTTAGAAAAACCTACCAATCTGCACTGGTGCACTCATAGACACATTCATATTCTCACTTTCAGTGCCATTCTCAGATTCACTTCCATCAGTTTAGCCAGGAGAACTAAATGAACACCACGGTAGGGTCAGGGTTTTGGGTTTGGCAGCCATGGCAGAGTCTACATTCCCACACCAGATATCTCCTGGGGTTTGGAAGCTTTTAAGTGCAATGAAAGAAGATGACGTTGCCTCTGTAGTACGCAATGACTTTTGTAATTTCTAATCCATCAGTAGTTTTTCTTATTTTCAGTACAAGAAATTACAGATGACTGAAGACACTCCTCAGCTTCATCCACTTTAGCTTTGCCCTCTGCCATTAATGATTCCTCAACATCTCCATGTAAATCACTTCCACCAGCTCCCTCTCTTACTTCCAACAGTTGCTGGCTTGCAGATGTTCCAGTGACTGTTGTTGGCAGCATTAAACTGTCTGATGCACTGCCTAAAACTGCAACTTTTGACGTTCTGTAGGTCTCAGACACTTGCTTACCCTGAACTTTGCTTGAAAGATTATCTGAGGTTTGTGTATAGCTCGCTTCATTGTCGTAGTCTACATCAGTCAACTGCTCCTCATAAAGTAAACCAACTTCTTCTCTGGCCTTAACACACACGTTTCCCTTGCTTGCACCTTCAGGATTCAACTTGGCAATCTGGGAATAAATAGCCTTTCGTTTCTCCATATTCAAGGGGCATTCTCCTTGTAACTCTACTGAACTCTCAGATTCACTGTCTGACTCTGACTGTGGCACATATTCTTCATCTAGTGATTCATCCTCACCAGTACTTACTCTCTAGTACCAGAAAACAAACGATCACTAGAAATTGCACTTGCAAATGACTAAAATTTATATAATGAATTATAAATGCACTCACCCATGATAGTGACTCATTCTTAATAAGTTTTACAAAGCAGGACTTGTGCCAAAAACAATTGCAGACTGCAAAAGAGAGAGAAGTAAATAAGTAAGAATGTAAGACTTCAATACACATAAAACTAAAAACACCACAACTGTTGCCTTAACTCAATATAAAAAGATGAAGCTTAGAATTTTATTAATAATTTTCAAACCTTATGAATTTATGAGACCAGGACCACTGTCTGGAAACAATGGGCCAATTGGACAAACCATACCAGTTATAAATTAACTGCCATCTTAAATACTGTAAAGTACATTACTGACCTTTGCATCTCAGACCAATCCATTTGAGTGATGCTACAGGTCCAACACATGCTGCACATTTGTTCATGCTCGAAACAGTTGTGAAGACCATTTCATGTTTACAATTCTGTGAATAGAATTAATAAAACTCATTTGACATCACAACCAAAAATATTTGTCTAAAAGTAACTCTAGTGGAGGAATAACATGGAAAGCAAAATCCATTTATTTGATGTTAGATGATGTGCACTTTGGGCATTTTCACAACTCAAATACAAATACAGACAAAAAGAGCATGCCTGTTAGAGGTTTTACTCTTGACTTTATATAACAAAAGCTGAGGTGACAAAATACTAACAAGTATCTGGATATTCTAGATACTGCATCAGCATTCTCTTTCACACGTCTTCATTTTAATTCTGGATGTGTTTAAGTATGAGGCAATGGTGACAAAAAAAGCAAAATGTATGTTTTTAAAACAAATCAAAAATGATCAAAATAACTGATAAATATAGGTTTTGATAGCAGAACATGTTGCTCACTAATGTGATATTCGACATAGTGTATGAATGGCTTTGGTCATTACACATACAGTAGATATTTGAAATTATGCAACATGAAATAAATTATACAAATAATGAAGGAAATTATTGATGATGTATTCCATAGAAATATCATAAGCCAGAAATAATGTCTATCCAGCAAACTTACTTTTTCTGTTTTCTCACTTGGTGCTATTGTATCTTTTTCCTCAGGCCCAGATTGCTCCTTCACAATGGTAATCTGAAATATTAGACAACAAAATGTTAAGGTTACAGATTAACCAGGCTAGGAGTATTTTCTGGCAAACACCAAACACCATTTTCATGAATTAAAATGTTACACCGAGTGGGTGGTGGGTACAAAAGTTAGTGTCACATTCAAGATCCAAAAGGGCAATACAATTTTTAAACCTATTTTGGTTCAAACATGCATTAGCTTTAACTAATGGTGTTTTCCATGCAAACTACACCATTAAATAGGCAACAGTAGTCTACAACAAATGTGCTATGCACCAGTTCCTTGACACTCACACTATACTATGTCCAGTTACATTTTCTGACATGTCTGACCTCCAACAGCTCTCTGCATGCATGTATCAGGCACACTTTACTCTCGCACTCGACTTTATGACTATTTGATATACAGGAAGTGTATCCAAAAAAAATTGAAGACATCAAAAAAACTCCATTCTCATTCCAAACATCAGACAGGCAGGGCAGCTATAGTGTCTTTCTAACCAGTTTAGTGACATTAGCAGGCAATGGCTATCCTTTTGGACATAATTAATCAGAAGATGATCTCAAAATTACCTTTTCTGTCTCCTTTCTTGGAACCTCAGGCTCCATCTTGTCCTTTATAGTCGTCGGCACTGTTGTAACCTCAGTAATGGTTCCAGCTGTATTCTAAAAACAAAAATAACAAGAGATTTCTATGATGATAAACCAGCACCCAAGTCAGATCAATACACATTTACAGTGCACCACTCCCAGTGACTCTGAAGAGGCAGATAAATAACTAATAATGTATATGGTGTTCATGATATAGCTTCACAAAGTGAAGTCCCTCGAGACCAGGTTTCTGTCAGACGCTTTACACACAGCTGCTGATGTGCATTTACTATCACATGTCTACAAGGTCCCTTTAATACCCAGTGTACTGATAAACCAGTGCTGTGCCACACACAAGCTGATGAACACAGAGTCATCATATAAATCAATACTGTCCTCATATACCATGTACTAGTCAAACACACTGACACACACTAATATTCCTCTGGTAGAGGATCCTTATAGCATAGTTCCTAAAGGTTCTCATTAGACACAGTGTTCTCATAAAACAGGTCTCAGCCATACACATCACATACACACACTAACTACATTCTTAATATAGTGCCTACAACTGCAGACACTTCTATCTCTGTGCTCAAGAAATGTTTCCAGTGCGAGGAGCAGCTCACAGACACACTTCACTATTACAGTGCACCAGTCCCAGTGACTTTAAACAGACAGTGTACTGTGATTAAAAACTCCCTCAAACTCCGCAAACTGCACAGAACAATTAGGGAGATAATTAATCAGATGATGATTTCTACAATTTACCTTTTCTGTCTCTCCTCCTGGAACATCAGTCTCCAACTTGTCCATCACAGACGTCAGCTCTGATGTAACCTCAGTGACGGCTCCAGCTATATTCTAAAAACAGACATCATAAAACATTTTTCTCATTTCACACTTGTTACACACACAGTATTCCCAAGAAGAATTTGGAATCAGCGATTTTCTGTAACAGTTGTGCTGGAAGTTTCCAACGAGTTTCAATCAACAAATTTTCAGTTCATCCACAGTAGCGCATCAGCAGTCTTCCATCATTGCATCTCTCAAATGCTCTATAGGGTTTAGGTCAGGGCTCTGGGAAGTGTTCATATGTGCACTGTATATACAGTATATTAGGGAAGTGCACTGTATATATGGTATACTATTTATACCCATATAATGGACATCCATCAGTGATAATGATGCCCGTAAAAACAGTGCTGTAGCTGATTAACTCATAACTGCACCCCACACACTGTAACGTGTGTGTCACTGCTGTACTCACGGTAGACCACATATATACTCAGTGCTGCTCCTATAATGGTCCCCTACTACTGAGGGATGAGAATATAACACACTGCACATAGTAAAAGGAATGAACTCTAGTCAGTAACTATACATCTGTTAAATGCCAATTTAAGATAAAGTATATGGTGTTCATTATATAGCTTCACAAAGTGAAGTCCCTCGAGACCAGGTTTCTGTCAGACGCTTTACACACAGCTGCTGATGTGCATTTACTATCACATGTCTACAAGGTCCCATTAATACCCAGTGTACTGATAAACCAGTGCTGTGCCACACACAAGCTGATAGGGGGATCATTAATCAAAACATGATTTCTATAGTTTACCTTTTCTGTCTCTCCACCCGGAACATCAGTCTCCAACTTGTCCATCACAGACGTCAGCTCTGATGTAACCTCAGTGACGGCTCCAGCTATATTCTAAAAACAGACATCATAAAACATTTATTATTAATAAAACCAAATTTTCAATACTTATTATTCAAGCTTGTAAATTGAGTATAGAATTGTATATGTAAAATCAACAGGTTTTAATTCATTATATATTTCTGTAAATGACCTGTTCTGTTTGGTTGATGGCTGCCTGGGTATCTTCGGTCACAGGGGTAAAGGGGTCTGCCTCAGAAACAGCCTACAGAACAGGTTAAAGAGCAAGACGAAAGGCATGTATTAAAACTGGAGTACTGCTTGGTTTCAGCAGACCATGTTAGCCATCTTCCAATTCTTTCACTGACTACAGGATACCTGGTGCTGTGACAGAGACTGATTGTCTTTCACCCTCCTGGCCTCACTCAATGCCATAGTGCTGTTTTCCTCTGGTGGCAGTTGGTGTTCTTCAGCTACAATCTGTGAAGATTTGTTAGGACAGTGTAAAATATTGGGAATATAATTAGATGATTGTAGCATGTAATGATTTGTAAGTTATGTTTGCACCGGCATGTTTAAGCGTGGCCCAATAACACTGAATAGTTCAATCTTTAATACCTTATTTCTCCAAGGCAACTCAGAATTGCCATAATCGTATGTGATTTCTTCTCCAGGGTCGATGCTCCTAGTCACAAATAAACACAGATGAGGCTTTCCCTCTACAGTGATTATTTTCATTTTGCTGTTTGGGCTGATGTGGTCATCATTGACAAGTCTCCCAAGGGAACCATCTTCTCTGGAAGCATCGACACTGAAGCATGATATAAGACAACACATAACATCTTGTGGCTGCACAGAAGACCTTTTCAAAACTTTATGCATTAGCATGATCTTACAGAAAACATTATATGAAGAACAATGCAATGTTATACATACCATAAGAGTCTTCCATTGAAACGGAATTCATACATGAATGCTTTCATGGCATCGTGATATAACTTCTGTCGTCGTTCACATTCAGCTTTGTTTATGAGTTGTCCTCTGTACTCCAAAAGAAAATCTCCCTTATCAAAATGAACACAACTGAATACTCCACGTCCTGTATGAGAAAGCACAACACCTGTTAGTCCAGTGTTTATTCAAACTGAGCAGCACATCTGCAGTGTTCTCTAACATCCTGATGCTCCTAAATAAGAATAATAATTTTTTAAACAAAAAAAATAACAAAGAATGACATATTAAGACTTACCTATAAATGAATTTATATATTTCACATCAAATCCCTCCTTGTCTTTGGCAGCAGATGTGAAATATTCAGCCTCCTGTTTGGGATTGTCTCTCCTCCTCCTCCTCAGCTTCATCTCACACAGTCTGTACACCGGACGCTGTGTGTCCACGCACAACTCATCCTTAGTACTTTAGTTCATTTAGTTTATACTTAAGTTTGAAGCCTTAAAACACTTTGGCCTGTATATAGGTTATTGTTATATAAATGTAAAGCAATGTAAATTTCCTGTGAGCCTACCGAGGGCTCCATCAGTGATGCTGAGGGATGTGCTGTTACTCTGCTGTGACGTCACCGCAGCACCAGCACACACAGCTGATAAACAAACCACACCACTCTCATTTATATACTATATATAAATATATAATAAACATATATATAATAAATATATATAGTTATTTAAAGGTGCGAACTAGCTTATTTACGAGGCGTGTAGAGACTGTCAGGGGTCAGAGAGAGTAAAACCCGCAGCTGCAGCATGATAAAATGTTAGTGTTAAATCGCGCGCCCCCGACGCGCGCGCCCGACACGCACTACAGCGGCGCGAGCTAACAGGAAGTGGTGCAGCCAAACTAAGCAACTGCAGCTAACTAACAGTTAATAGAGTTCGCTCCGGGATTAATAAAATAACACCGAAATAAACACTTCTCCAGTCTCCATGCTGTTTGTTGTTTACCGGTTGTTGCTTGTGTTCAGCTAACGCAGGCCACTCGAAACCATTTGAGCTACAAACCATACACCCGCACTGTGTTCCGGAAGAGATGATTTAAAGATCAGCGATGTCGCACATTAGCATTAAATATCATTAGCAACGCTACCATGCTAATTTACCGATATTTCCCGTTTATATTAATTAAACCAAATTCACATAAACCATAACCTACACTTAAACTCATTCATTAAAAATACATTTGCCAAGTTTTTAAAGTAGAGAATTCTGTGATTATTATGGTAACTAGCAGGATTTTTAAGATATACTCATTAGACTAAACATGTACCCCATTCTCATGAGCATAATCTTTTATTTTTTAATCTGAATATGTATAAACTAAAGTAAACGTGCATTTTGCAATATAATCATATAAAGTACATTTAATAAAGTGTATAAAGTTAATTCTCATACCTGTTTTTTAAAGATTGACGTATTATGAGTTCCGCATGATGACGCGCTGCACATAGAGAAACTCCGCCCACAAACCGAGACACGTGACATGAATGACATCGGCCGCAGCCAATCAGAGCGCGAATTAGGCGAGTCAGCGGTAGCCAATCAGAAGGCTCAAATTTTGTGTGAGTGTGTAAGTTGGTGCAATACCAAGACCAGACTAAAGGGGGCGCTATATTAAATTCCGAGTTAACACTGTGTAAAGTCAGTTTCAGGGGTATGTGGTGTAAGTGGACTTCGACCGAAACTTTGAATTTTAGCTTCTCTTACTTAGATATATATAGATATATTAGAGGAATTATGGGGACACTGTCCCTGTCCTCATAATTCCAAATGTCCCCGTAGTGTCGGTACGTAATCAGGTCAAAAGTCCTCATAAGCCATAAAAACCAACGCAGGACACACACACACACACACACACACATACACATACACATACACACACACACACACACACACACACACACACACACACACACACACACTGGGGTGGGATTAGGAATGTACCAGCGCATGCTATTCCTTGCCATGTCCCTGTTGGTGGGTTTTTGTGAGATGTCAGGGATTCATGTATTGTTGCTGCACCTCAGTTATTCTAATATGATTAGAGCTATTGTTAGAGTTAGCACTGTGGTTAAAGCTACTGCTACAGCTAAAGTTAGAGTTAAATGTTAATGTAAAATTAAATGTAAGACTAGATTTAAGGGTAAACATTGATCATCCTGTCTACAGTGTATGAATCCAGACTATAAATATCAACCCAGATTATAAATATTAATCAGGGCCATAGCGCATCGATCCAGATTGTAACATATCGATCCGCAGTATTGCGTGTCGATCCAGACTATAATGTATCAATCCAGGTGATATACATAGTTATATATAATTACATACAGTTTATGTTTTGTGCCATTTGATTAGATCTTTCTATATGTTGGAGAACCACATGGACTTTTATAGAAAGACATTCCTTTGATTGTGATTAATTTGATTGTGATTCTTGGACACACCTTTTCAGCTCCACGGTCAGCTGATTTAATATCCTTCGTCATTAGCGCTGGTTCTTTCTCATTAGATAAGAGTGTGATGATGAGAAATGACATGAGATGAGAGTGATATTGCATTTTTCAGGATATAATGGAGACGTGGTGTGTCTGTGCTCAGCTCGCTCCCACTGTGGGAAACTGCTCATTGTTTGCTGCTTCCCTCCTGCGTAATTTCTCCCTGTATCGGTCCATCAGTCCATTTCTGCTCCGCTTGATTGTCCAGACAAAACACACAGGAGATAATAGGGGTGGCTTTTCTTCTGAACTGGCCGGTCATCCACTCCGGACACTCAATGAGCCATGAAACTATTTCCTTATGCGCATACACACACTAGTACACATCGCTGTTTATGTATCAGTCCTCTTCATTGGCCAGCTTTTCTTAGCCCAGCTCACACGTCTCAGGATGTTCAACACTGCGGGTGTATTCTGAGAGCTAGCTTATAACAAATATTAATGCAAAAAGAAAAGTTTTATTATTGTAACGAAAAGTTTAAAAATGGGTAAATATTTAAAAATTGTGCACAGTAGAAGTTGTGATTTGTCTCGGAGACTCTCAACTCATCCACGCTAGACACAAAATGAGCCATGAAGCTATTTTCCTGTTACACACACACACACACACACACATAAACACACTGAGGCGGGACATGTTGATGTTTGCTCTGCTTTGTCTCGTGATGATGTTTTGGGTGAACTGCACGTGGTTCGGTTCTTCTGGCGTCAGAACGATAAGGTGTTTGACCTGATTGCCCAGGCAGTTTTTTTAACAGAGGAGAGTCAGGATTAGCGTTAGTTAGCATTCACCCTTATTAGGGGGAATTAGTTTACGTGGCATGATATTATAATAATTACCAACATGATCCAGCATTCCGAAAAGTCTGGAAAGTAAACATTCTGCAGGAAATGACCTCCTATATTTAGCCAAACACAGAGCTTCATCAGTAATAATACTGCTGTTCAAATGTACCTCATAGTGATGTAATAATATAAACTGATAATAGACACGCCCCCTGCCCTGATGTTACTGCTATTACATTTCACACTTATCACTGGCTGTAATGTCTTAATCTGAGCTATGACATTGATCTAGGGGTAAAACATGTTAGTCCAGGCTACAGAATTTCAGGCTAATTTGTATCATTCTGGGTTACAGCGTAACAGTCCGGGTTACAGCGTAACAGTCCAGGTTACAGCGTAACAGTCCAGGTTACAGCGTAACAGTCCAGGTTACAGCGTAACAGTCCAGGTTACAGGGTGTCAGTCCAGGTTACAGCGTATCAGTCCGGGTTACAGCGTAACAGTCCAGGTTACAGCGTATCAGTCTGCGTTACAGTGTAACAGTCTGCATTACAGCGTATCCATCCGGGTTACAGCGTATCAGTCCGGGTTACAATGGCCTGACACCATTCACACTGGGAGTTTGGTTCACTTGGTCAAGTGAAGGCAGTCCCAGTCCCAGAAACAGACCTTTGGGCTCCTGAACTTGGTGCTCTGTGGTTTACTTCACGTGAACTTGTGTGTGTGCTGTACGTGTGAAAGAGCGTACACATGTAGCTTCAGGCTGGGCGTCAAATATCATGATTGCTGCCTCATGTACCCATTTTACTGGTTTAAGAAATTCCAGTGAAAACATCTTATACAATGCACCTCTCATGGCATGTTACACACAGTGTTCACAGGTTCTTCTTCATGACAATTAATGAGAACGCTACAGTCTGCTGTTTGCTGGAGCTCCATGCACAGCAGAAATGCTTCAGCAATAATTCCCATCATGGAAAAATCACATACATTTAACATGTGGCACTAGCACTACGGTTGGAGTTAGTGGTGTTAGCATGCCTTAGCACTCGTTCTCTTGGCTGAGCTTTCACAGGAGTGTCAGGACGGTTAAGGTCGTGTTTCAGCATTGTGTATTTCAGAGCGATTGATTGCTGGCTCATCACAGCACTCTCATTGCCACGTGTGATTAACGTGGCTGCTGTTTGTGCTGGAGAGAAGATAAAAGGAGCTGGAAGTTGTGAGTTTGTTGATACGACTTGTAGCTGGTGTGATGGTGTTCAGAAACACGGCAGCCGATTTGGCTGAGTGAGACCGTGAGAGTAGGAACCAGGGAGGAGAGATAAAGTGGAAAAGAAAACCAATATGCAACTGAAACAAGCTGCTGGCAGGAGGTGAGCAGTGGAGGAGCAGAAGCTCATGCCACATCACGGATCAGTGCATAACGAGTTCAATGTGCTGAAAGGAGGATCATCAACCTGTCATACGTCTCCTCGCACCTCACTATCCTGCAATCATGATCTCAGCTTTTACTGCCATAAACTCACCTCCACAGCACGCCATGAGCTCACCTCCTCATCACACTGTAAACTCTCCTCCACATCACGCTGTAAACTCTCCTCTACATCACGCTGTAAACTCTCCTCCTCATCACACTGTAAACTCTCCTCTACATCACGCTGTAAACTCTCCTCTACATCACGCTGTAAACTCTCCTCCTCATCACGCTGTAAACTCTCCTCTACATCACGCTGTAAACTCTCCTCCACATCACGCTGTAAACTCTCCTCCTCATCACGCTGTAAACTCTCCTCCACATCACGCTGTAAACTCTCCTCCTCGTCACGCTGTAAACTCTCCTCCACGTCACGCTGTAAACTCTCCTCCTCGTCACGCTGTAAACTCTCCTCCACGTCACGCTGTAAACTCTCCTCCTCGTCACGCTGTAAACTCTCCTCCTCGTCACGCTGTAAACTCTCCTCCGCGTCACGCTGTAAACTCTCCTCCGCGTCACGCTGTAAACTCTCCTCCTCATCACGCTGTAAACTCTCCTCTACATCACGCTGTAAACTCTCCTCCTCATCACGCTGTAAACTCTCCTCTACATCACGCTGTAAACTCTCCTCCTCATCACGCTGTAAACTCTCCTCCACATCACGCTGTAAACTCTCCTCCTCGTCACGCTGTAAACTCTCCTCCTCGTCACGCTGTAAACTCTCCTCCTCGTCACGCTGTAAACTCTCCTCCTCATCACGCAAAGTATTTAAAATGTATTATGTTTATATGTAATAATGATTACAGTTTTGTTACATAATAAATTTAAAGTTAATTAGATTTGTTGTAATTTCTAATTATAATTAAAAAATCTACTACATTGTTTTAGTAATGTATATATTATGTAATGTACAATTAAAAAAATTTTTTTTTAAAAATGTAATTTCTAATTATAATGTTGACAGTAATACATTTAAAATAAAATATATATAAATAAATAATTTTAAATAATATAAATGATTTCTACTTTAATATAATTACAAAATATTTTAAAGATTAATAGATAAAAATAGATCTAATCTACTGTGAATGCAAATTTGTTTAATAAGTCTATTTACTTTGTTAAATCATTTTATTAAATTTATGTAGATGGCGGTTTTAACTGATGGAACATCATCCAGTGTCTTGCATCAGAGCAAAGAGAAAAGTTATTATCAGTCTATAAAGTACAGTATCAAAGAAATAATATGGCCTGACTGCAGAGGATTGTGGGTAAAAGATGGCAGGTGTGTGAGAGCTGAGTGAGAGAAATGATGTGCAGGTGGAGGAGGAGATGAAGCCCCGCCCCTCTGTCAGGAAGTGAGGAATGCAGTGTGGTCGTTGGGGTTAACATGCCTCCTCATGCCCACCCTCTGCTCTTCACACTAAACACTCCTGATTACAGCCGCTGGCCATTTAACACACACACACACACACACACACACACACATTTCAAAAGATTTTACACTTCAAACACAGTGGGAACTAGAACAGGTTTCACCTTCCTACTCTCCGATCATGGGGGATCAGTTCCAAATGCAGATCAGTTAATGTGTGAGTGTGTGTGTGTGTGTGTGTGAGTGTGTGTGTGTGTGTGTGTGCACTACAGGAAGTAGCATAAAACAGCATGTGTACATCAAACACTCAGAGACTAAAACATACATAGCTCATAAATCTGTATGGTAAAGTCTGGAGAGAGAGAGCGAGAGAGAGAGAGAGAGAGAGAGAGTGTGTGTGTGTGTGTGTGTGTGTGTTGAGGAGTGTATAGCATGTTGATTGGTGCAGAGCGAGAGCAGAAGAACATCTGGCCGGTTAATTGCAGGAGAGAGGAGCCGAGTTTTCTATAAAGCAGCACCACACTGAGATCAAACACACCACGCTGGGAACACACTCAGACCACAGGCTATACACACACACACGCACACACACACGCACACACACACATGCACACACACACACACGCGCGCGCATATACACACACACATTGTTTAGTGTGCACACTGCATCTTTTGCCACTACATTAACAACAACAACAACAACAATAATAATAATAATAATAATAATAATAGTAACTTCTGGTGAAACAGGATTTGTACTGGAAACCTCCAGGTTCTCGTGTGTGTGTGTGTGTGAGAGAGAGAGTGAGAAAGAGAGAGAGAGAGATGATTCAAGGCTGAGTGTGTGTGTGTGTGTGTGTCACTAGCCTTTTCCTTCACCATCTAACTGCTCTTGATGAACTTCTCAACTGGTGTTAGGTTGCTGCTTTGATGAGGCTGAGGGGGTGTTCCCTGAGAAACCACACACACACACACACACACACACACACACTCACACACACACACACACACTCATCAAAGACTTAGCTGGAACACATAACATGTATTGGAAATGGCTCCTTATTCCCTATTCACTATATAGTCCACATAAACCCCATCATCAGTCCACACATCACTTCCTGTTTGGGCTCCACCCCCTGAGCCCACAGGTGCTGTTGTAGGGAAAAGTTTCAATCAGAGCTTCTACTTTTTCTCTGATCACACAGGACATGAGCAGGCATGTCCACTTCCTCCACCGCTGCAGGGGCAACCAGGGCTTCACGCTTCTCTCTTCCCTTCTCTATAGCAATACTCTGGGCTCCTACCAAACTGGCTGTGTCCTAAATGCTCCTGTATTCCCTGTGCCCTATGTAGTACACTAATACAAGCACACTTGGCTACATTCATGCAGCACTTGAGCAATCACAGATTCATCCAATGAGCATTAAGCACTTTATAGTGGGGAGGAGTTGAGATCAGCACTGCGTATTATAGGTGTGTGTGTGTGTGTGTCCATCATTGCCATGGTGATGATAATATCAGTCATTTAGATACAGTAATTAAATCTGTGTAAGGTATGTGCTATTTGCTGAAACACAATGCAGCAGAACTGGACTACTGAGCTGTGTGTGTGTGTGTGTGTGTGTGTGTGTGTGTGTGTGTGTGTCTGTCAATATGAGGGTGGCCCTCGCTTCCTCTCAGTAATTGGATCTGAAAGTTGGTAAGTGAAGCTGACAGATGAAGGAAGGGAGGACTAAGCATGTCCACACACACACACACACACACACACACACACACACACCGTAGGTTATCAGGGATGGACAAATCGTTAGGCTGAGATTATATCAGATTACATTTCAGTGTTTCATTAGCGCAGGTTCAGCGGGCTGTTGATGAAACGCTCACCAGAGAAGGAAATAAATCTACTTCCTGTTGACTTTGTAAACATAACGCGCTCTGATTGGCTCAGAGCAGGTGAAGCTAGGACAGGGTTCGGCTGTTGATAGCAACTAATTAACTCAGTACATGATTAAGTATGATTAATTAACTATTAATGAACTAATTAGCATATTAATGAGCCTCTACAGAATCAGGAATATGAAGAGAACCAGGTGAAACTGAGCAGAATACAGTAGAGTGCACACACAGTCACCTCACATTTCCACACTTCATCGAGAGAAATTTAACACGCTAGTCAGACTGAAATAACGAGAACTCTACAGCTCACCACCTGCCTTTCAGGCGTGAACACAAACACGATGCATCATCACCGGAGACTTTATCGGGAAAGGACACAGACTACGCCTGCATTCAAGCACTCGCCTAGTTTCCACAGAGGAAACTTCTTCTTTGCGGTTTCTCAGTAACATGCGTAACAAGCTGCATTTTTTCCTTATTAACTTGAGGAGAGAGAATAAGGAGAGGCTGGGGAGGGAACGACTGTTTATAGCTGCTATAACACAAGTGACAACAGGAACTCACTCGTTTCACAGATATTGAATGTAACTATAAACAGATAAAAAGTTCTTTAATACATAAAAGTATATAATTGTTGGTATTAATATAATTGCTGTTGTGTTTTATTCCTTACGTATTATATTTATTATCTCTCATAATATTTCTGTTGGCGCTCTGTGTATCTGTTCATCGTTCTACACAATTATACTAAATAATTATACAACTTCAAATAATTATTCCCTTTAGTCTACAGAATGAATGACATTGTGTTAGCTACATAGAAAAGATCAGACAAGCTAGCTAACTTAATTTTATAGAAGCACGCCTACTGTAAAACCTTGAAAAACTTAAAATTGCAATAAGCAATGCGATGCTCCTGCAAACTATTATAAAAATAAACAACATGCACATCATGTCGGTGAATTAGTCGCTACTTGTCTATGTTCCATATGTGAAGTGTAAAATTACCGTAAATCCTGGACTAGCACATCTACCATAAAACTCCTGAAATAATTAATTAAATCAATTCAGTTTTTTATAGACCACTTTGAACAATAGACTTTCTCACAAAGCAGCTTTAAAAAAAATCTGGATATAGATTTACTGTAAATTTATCCGTAATGAGCAAGCCAGAGGTGAAATCTCCCTGAGACGACATGAGAAAGAAACCTTGAGAGGAAGCAGACTCAAAAGGAAAGCCATCGTCATCTGGGTGACACCGGATAGTGCGCTTCTGAGTCGTTACTCATCCACAGCTGCATACTGTCAGTCCGTCAGTGCTACATGTGCTGAAAGGATCCTGAGGACGCTAACAGAGATGTCACTGTATAAGTCACAGCACCTGGTAGGACTTTATACACCAGAGAATACGGTAAATAAACCACACCAGTGCAGGTGAATGATACTGCTCGTGTTAATGAGGCTATGTTCAGCACAGTGCTGTTTTAGATGTGCTTATTGGTCACTTTTAATATTTATAGCACAACACATGATGAAGGGGGCAGTAGCAGCAGGAACCTCTCTATGAACTATAGGAAGAAACCTTCAGAGTAACCGAGACTCAAAAACATTCTGAAGAAATGATCAAGCTAGCTCACTTTGTTTTATCTAAGCTTGTCCCAAGAGTTTTGCAGGTTTTTTCATGTAGACGGATTTTTACTTTAAGTACCTTCTAGCCCTGTTACGTGGTGTATCCAGTTCTTTCTTAGCAGTTGATCGTTGTTTCCTGTCTCTCAGGTGGTGTTGGATCACATGCGGCGGAAGTGTAAATGTCACGGCACGTCAGGAAGCTGCCAGCTTAAGACGTGTTGGCAAGTGACCCCAGATTTCCGGCTAGTGGGCTCGCTGCTGAAGGAGCGCTTCAACCTAGCCGCACTTATCAAAACACACAACCGCAACACGGGCCAAGTGGAGCACGTCCCTCAGCATCAGCATCAGCACCACCATCATCATCACCACCATAATCATCATAACCATCAAAACCACCATCACCACCATCCCCCGCAGCACCAGCGGCGACGCAACAACGCCAACGAGCTCGTCTACTTCGAGAAGTCTCCAGATTTCTGCGAAAGGGACCTCGAGTCGGACTCGGCGGGGACGCAGGGACGCATCTGCAACAAGACGAGCCAGGGCATGGACAACTGCGAGAGCCTGTGCTGTGGGCGGGGACACAACATCCTGCAGCAGACACGACGCGAACGCTGCAACTGCAAGTTCCACTGGTGCTGCTACGTGGTGTGTGAGGAGTGCAGGGTAAACGAGTGGGTCAGTGTCTGCAAGTGACAACAGCTAAAACCTGTATAAACAAATAAATATATAAACGTCCAGTGATGGGGAGAGACAAAAGGGCAGGACAGAGATGATGGACGAGAGACATCAGACATTTTCCCAACGGACTGCTAGCATTCTGAACTCTGTAGCGGAACAGAGAATAAAGAACCACTTGTTGGAGTGTAAAAGCTGGTG
This sequence comes from Pangasianodon hypophthalmus, assembly GCF_027358585.1. Classification (NCBI taxonomy): domain Eukaryota; kingdom Metazoa; phylum Chordata; class Actinopteri; order Siluriformes; family Pangasiidae; genus Pangasianodon; species Pangasianodon hypophthalmus. The sequence goes on from NC_069714.1 coordinate 31,751,776, forward strand.
TACACTACGTGTAACTCCGCCCCCTCGTGCCCACTCTTGCCCACCTGCTCACCCCATGATGAGTCCACTCACAGTAGTTCTGCACTGTGTCATTTCAGAAAAAAAGTATTTTTAAATGAAATAAGTTAAGGTTATTGATAAAAAAATATTGTGGATGATCACTAGAGAGCACGCAGTAACATCGTTAGGGTTTAGCGTTTGTCTTTAAAGATCTCAGCGTAGCAGCAACGGAGGTGAGTGGCTCTCTGGTACTTACTGGATGAAGAAGACAAAAGATCCACCATATTAATCCACCATGCACAGAGCCTTCGGTTAACTCCTACATCTTTATATGTTTAACACTTTATGTGTACCACAGACTTGTTCCAGACTGTAAGCCACGCCCACAAAAATTCTGAGACAAACAAGCAATATACACGTCGTTTCCTTATATGGGCATTTTTATTTTCCATAAAGTTTGTACCGTCCCTTAATTAGTATTGCCATGGTAATTAACAATGATTACCATGGAAACCTTGATGTTCAGTTTATAAGGAGCTTCTCCACAAAGCTGACAGTACTGCAGTTTATCACATGCAGTGTGAAATGAGTGTAAGTTCCTACCGTAAAACCCCTGCAAGTTCTTCAAGGGTTCTTCAGGGGTTCTTCAAGGGTTCTTTAACAACTAAAGAAGTCCCAGTGACGCCATTTTCTCACTAGCTAACTTCCCATCCTAGCTACCAGTCATATGAAGCCAGTGTTAAGTACACATCAATGTACTGTTTTAATCCTGATCGTAAATATTGGCACCCAGTTAAGAAGCACAGTTTCATCATTCAGGACTCAAATGCTGTAGGTTATTATTACTTCTCTACTATAAACAATATTATGATACACCTGTACTCATTACATAAGTGATTACCTAGCTGTTAGCCATCAGGTAGCTTCATAGTGATGGTAACGTGATGGAAACATGAGGCATGAACGTGACAGGAACACTTTCTCCTTTAACTATGATGATTCTCAGAAGCATAATCTTTACTCTGTGGATGAACCCCTAATCCTGGGCTCTTTAGCTGTGCTGTAATCTCTTAACGACGACCTGCGGCATGCCGAGCGCGAGCGGGGAAACCCATCCTAACGCCAAGGGGAATTCTGCTGGAGAAAACAAACACACACAGCTCCTCACGGTTCATCGGGCAAAAGCACTATGCGTTTGAGTTTATCCGTCGTTCTGACTCTCGGACGTGAACCGTGTCGTCCTCAGTGGAACTGTTTGCACATTCAGAGCAGCTCTGTTCTCCACAACCGACTGACATGAACTTCTGCCTCCACCCGTAACATACATTTCTTTTGTATTTTTTTTTCTTATTTAAAATTGTATAATGTTTTAAGTTTAATTGTATAAGTTATTTTATTTTGTGGATAATTTAATATTTGAGAAATAAAATAATAATAATAATAATAATAATAATAATAATAATAATAATAATAATAATAAAAACTAAGTATGAAAGAGATTTGGTGAGACTTTTTGGTGATTTCTGGATGAGTGGATGG